>NW_021850941.1:2387564-2404973 GCF_003651465.1 Formica exsecta
TCTATCTTTTTTTTTTTTTCCCCATAAACTTCTACGAGACCGTGAGTGCGCTCGGGGCGACCCTTGCCACCGAATTATCATATTATTTCTATTAGACAGCTCGCTACCCACAATTAACGCGGACGTATCAGGAAATTAACGAACCGAGACCACGAAGGGACGGAAGGGGGAGGGAAAAGGGGAGGGGGGAATAAGCCGTCGCGACGATACCGTCCTTTCTTTAATCCCTCCTCATTCCGCCTCGAATGAAGGAAACCTGTTCGCCGACAATAATGGGGTGAGAACGAGAAAGACAGAGACACAGAGAGAAAAGGATGAACGAAAAAAAAATGGAAAGCATCCTCGTGCGTTGTCCCGGGGGCTCGACAAAATGACGGAGGAACTTCTTACGAAAAGTTTTTTGCGGGTAGCCGACGAGGCTTCCGCTAATTAATGCGCGCTGCGCTGTCGGGGAGACGACCACGAATGAGCGCGCGCGCGCGCGCGCGCGAGCGGGATGGCGTGGATAATTGGAATTATGTGAAAAAGGCTGTTGTAAGAAAGGACGAGCGTGGAAGGCGTTTGAAAAAAAAGGCCACGTTGTCGTCACGTGACGGATGTAATTGACGATCGCGAAAAGGACCCTCGGACCGTCGACGTAATTGAATTCATTACTTGAAGAGCTCTTTTTTTCAACAATGCCAACCGTCGCTCAATATTTCGTATATGTATAATATAGTTGGGTCCCTATAAATTTTGATTCTCGATCGTCGTTAATGTTTTGGCTGTACAATAGCAGCAAAAAACTGTCAAAATTAAAAAAAAAACCATATTTCTTACGTTTATACTGTTTGAAAAATCAAATAAATAAATCCGGATTATAAAAAGAATTAAAGTATCATAAAATAATATGGTTTTTAACATCTTCGTAAAAGAAAATAGTTGTAATTAATATTCTTCCTAATTTATGACAAAAACTTTTGATCGCGAATACCCCCTAAAATCAACTGCAAGAAATACAAGAAAAAACGAGTAATTTGCAGAAAGAGAGGAAAGAGAGATAATATTTTTCTACAATTTTTTATAAATAACTTTTAAACGAGTAAGTGGATTTAAATCAAGTTTTCACAAATATTTATTAGATTTTTCTTAATATATGTGAAAATTTTTATTTCGTTGGCAATGTTTTTTCCTTGTCAAATTTGTCAATAAGTGCTATAATACGCGATTTTCCATAAAAATCAATACTAACTTTAAACTTAAATAATTTCCAAATTATTAAGAGAATTGTGTTTAAATTTTGTACAGATACTCAGAAGAAATAATAGAACAGTCTACGAAATATTTATACTTTTGTCAATGATTTGATATATTAACAATCAGCAAATTTGCAATAATCCCCAATAATAAATGCAAATTGTTCGTGTTTTATACGTATTTAGCGCGGAAACATTTTATCGCGCTTCTATAGTCGCGATGCTTCCAAATATAAGATTGTAGCCGTTTTTAAGAAACACCGCGTGGATTTTAATGCCACTCGCGGAAAACATTGGCGGGTTCTGTGCGAGATGGCACGCTACGTATCTAATCCACGAAGCGTTATGTAAATTTTATTATGCCGACTCGCGGTGTACCGGAACACGGGAATTTATCTCGCGATGGAGCCGAGAGTTACGGCTGTGTTTTCCATCGGTTACAGGTGTGTCTGATTTTCTGTAGCTGGCATCGAGGCACCGAATGGGAATTGATCGATTATGCTAACTGTCGGCATGAACGAATGGCGAGAGAAAAAGAGACAGAGAGAAACGATAGAGAGTCATGAAATGCAGCATACCAGCCGTCATCACGAAAAGTTGAGAATGAAATCTTGCAGCACAAAATGTCAGACAAAGGTGTAAAGTGTTTCGGAGATTTCAGAGCTCTAAAAAGGATTCTTAAAAGCAGATGCTTCGAACAATGTACAACAAAAGATGCGCAGAAATTGCTCATAAATATTCGCAATGTATTTCAATCCAGCTTTCGATGACTCGCGAAATTTTTGTATATGTGAAAGTACCCGAATACTTCTAATATATATATAAAAATGTGGGAAATATTGACAATAAAAATACAGGAAAAAATATAAATATAAATCCCAGCAAGAAAGAATCATTCAAACGATGCCGGAAAATATAATTGTTTCTGTATCATGAAAAATACAAGAGATATTCTTGTGTCCGTCTTAGCGTTTCCTATAATCGATCAAATGGTGTCGAGGAATAGATATGTCATTCTGATAATCCTTACGAATCGTGCAGGCCACACCAAAAGAAACGCGAAAGAGAGACGGTAAGATATCTTCGTGAAACGAACGTGTCTCTTTTCTATCTCCCTCTTCTCCGACTAGACGCGGTGCTCTTTCAAAACAGATGAATAAAATTATTATGATAAGACCTCGATTAATTTCAAGCAGTGAAACTCCGGTAGTCGCCCAGCCGCGTAAGCCAGGCTCTGAATAGGCTTACGTAGCGGCTGGATGTATATTCCGCGACCTCTCCTCTTTTCTGCTCTCTTCTCCTTTCCCCTGATCACCACTCCGTCCGTCGTTCATACGTTTCTAAAGACCGTAGAATCCTTGAATCGTGAGCGAGTGCGAGACGCAGAATCGGCGGTCATTAATATTGTCGGATTAAACGGCCGCGTGCATTAATCCGGCCCCGAAAACGAAATCCTATTTCACGTCCCGGGCCTTCGGGGGTTTCTTGTTTCGGAATGTCAGTTTCATTAGAGTCGTTCGTGATCGAGAAAACGATTAAAACAAGGGGCGGGAGAGAAGAGGTAGACTCGAGAGCGAGCAAAGTGTCGAGAAAAAAATATTCTCGCGCTCGGAGAAGAATTTCGGATACTTTTCGGCGGTCATTTATCACGGCGTCGAGATCGCCAAGTATTGCATAGACGTTCTCCGTCTCTCTCTTTCTCTATCTGCATTTAAAATAATTTCGATTAATCGTCTCGTGGAAATATGCAAGAATGAAAAATACTAACGTTTTTTTTTTTAGCATTTCCAAGTATTCACCGTTTATATTTGGCATATGTTTGAATGTTCTAGGAATGCCCACGCGATCGACATAATGGAACGAAAATAGAAAGTGCAAACACACGCACAGAGCGCACCCCGCAGAGCTTCTTTTTCTACCTGAATGCGCACAAGGGCGGTATGTGTCGCCGACTGATACGCGTCGTATTTATTGTCGGCTGTCGGCCGACAAATAGTACGATTAATCCTACAAATGCTTTATTGTTCAATATCACTTTCTAGAGAGACATGCGAATTATTCTTACCGTGAGAAATTTCCCCTACCCTGAGATTACATGTCGGCAATGTGCCCGTATCGCAACGAAGCCCGCATTCTTCCATCAATTTTGCGACAAAAGCCTCTCTTGTTACAACTATTTCTAGCTAGCTGCCGTTAACTGTGAGCTATTAAAATATTGCTTTCAATTTATTCCGCATTACAATATATACAGGATTGTAAATCATAATGTATTTTATAAGGAATATTAAAAACGATCGAATATTTTTTTAAGATTGTACGTAAAAATCAACATTTTTTTTTACGTTTTGTTTTCTATTTTTAATATCGATGTAGAACCGTACTTCCAAAAAGTTGGGAAGTGACACTTATAACACCGTTACCGTTACAGTTACTTTTTTTGGAAACTATAACAGTTACTTCTTTTCCTGTTACAAAAAAAAAAAGGAACTGTTATAGTTCCCAAAAAGAGCAACTGTAACGGTAACAGCGTTACAAATTTCATCTGTAACGGGGAAAGTTACATTTTTTTTTTGACAACGAATAACGAATTCCACAGTCATTTTCATCATTACTTTTCGTACCTATACGGCATAATTTTCGCGCAAACAAACACACGTAAAGAACATTAAATTCTTTAAGAAATTAACAAATAATCTCGATAAAATTTAAAGCAGATATAATTTTTATAATCTTTTATAATTAAAAATAAATTTGATCCGTAAATTAGCGTATTACGTTAGGATTTTGAAATTGCATAAAGTTAAAAATGCAAAAAGAGTGATTTCGGCTATATTATCAGTTAGCATTACCTTCGTGCTTGCACCGGATTTTTTTTATATACTGTAGCTGGGAAGCAGTTTATCGAGCAGAAAGAACGTAATTCGATGTTATATCCTTTACACCTTATCTTTCCTGCTTACCCGAACATGAAGTCTTCCGTGAAACGTTAGGAACAATATATGTCTCAGGGACAAAGATATCGACGTAAACATGTCCGTAGAAAATTTCTCGAAAGTCATTCGACATTTTACGATCTCATTGAGCACGACAAGTGTGGCCTAGAATTTTAGCGATCGTATAGTCGTATAGGTTCACGATCATCCTTGATAAAAAGTAGTTTGCTCCACCGATCGCGTCGCTGCACATTCAGATCGATTTTCGATTGTAACAGGAGAATGTAGGGGAGGGAAAGGGGTTTATTAATTCTAAATTGTGAATTTGCGTGCAGTTTTAAAAATCACGTAAATTATATAATCAAATATACGCGCACACAATTATACAATTATATATGTATATATATATATATATATTTATTTATTTATTTATTTATTGTATAATTTTTTTATGTCATATTTTGCCTTCAAGAGGTTTTAATATATAGAATTATTACTAAATAAAAAACAAATAAATTACTGATTTAAAGGAAGTTTAAACACAATGAGAAAATAATTTATTACAAAGATTTTTATGATTAAATTAAAATTAAAATTTTAATTTAATTTAATTTAACATTTAAATTAATTTAACATTTTTTAAATTGATTGTTATTTTAATTGCAGTCGTTGCTAATTTTGAGAATATTGTTAGAAGAAATTCTTGCATCTCCCATCACCGTACACATTTCCAATTATATTATTAGAATTTACCATTACAATCAATATCTGGGCAAGCGCAACCGGAAAATATACACACAGGTATTCAAACACGGTAAATAATACGCCGATTTATCAGAGCATGCTCATTTTGGGAGAAACAACTACACGGAATTTGTTTCGATATCTTCATACGCTTACCCCATCATGAGTAAGCAAAAAATAACACTCTTTACCTGCGCGATCTCACCGCAAGGACGAAATCTTCGGCATACTTTGGCACTTTCCGCGGTGCGTTTCGCGGCTGAGCCAATTCGGGATCGGCTCCCCCTATCGAAAATCGACCGCAAAACGGAGCACACATCTGGCTGAGGCGGTCGATCCTGAAGAGGCGGAGGAGGAGAAGGAAGAATCGCAATCTCAAGTATTCTCGATGTTTGCCGCAGGAGTATCACGTTGCGCCTCACGTCTGGACGAGTTTACTCACGAACAGGCCGCACCGACTCGTTCGAGCGGATTTCTAGAGCGGCCCCGTTCAATTTGCACTTCATTTGCTTCAGATCGGGTTGCCCCTTCTTTTTTTGGCACGCGCAGCCGTATATACACACGTGCGGCACGCAAGTGTCCGACGAATCCTTCGGTGGATGTCTCTAGAAAAATCTTCCTCGAGGGAACCGTCGCGCGGATAACCCGCTCCGACGGACGCGCCGAGCGAATGAACGCTGCGCCACTGCCTCTATTCGTATGTCATCGATCTTTACAAAATTGATGCGTGCTGGCACGCCGTCGAAGCCATGCTTGCGAAATATATGGGCCACCGCAATCTTGAGATATCGTATAAAGCGTGGTAAATTGAAGTTGCTGTATGTATCGCGTATGGACCAGCCAAGCTTCACGAAAGGCTTCGCATTATTTAGCTTCACGAAGCATACACACAGAAAAATACATACTATATACAAATAAATATTACTTGTTTCAAGTATTTCATAAGTTCATATATCCGCAAATCTATCATAAGTTTATCATAAGCATCAAATTTATTCAAAATATATTCTGAATCCTAATAAATTTAATATTTCAATCAAGAATATTAAATTATATAATTGAAAGAAATACATTAAATTTTTCTGATCTAATAAATTTTCTTACATTAAATTAACCATATCTGACTTTTCTTCGATAAAATTTTATAATATTCTTCAAAAGAAAATATTTACTTTTTTTGAGTACATGATAATGAGTATTTCTAAAATTTGTGACAAGTTTATTTTAAGACTATTATTAAGAAAATATTCTTTGTTAAAGATAACTGTTACTTAAAAGAAGTAAAGTAAACTGAGTAATCATTTTACTTAGCAATAGAATAATATTTTTCTGTGTGTAATCTTGCGTTGTCGTGAGATGAGCGATGTGCATCTCTATGTTCGACGAGAAGTGAATAATTAGAGAAGATAGTGTGATTATAGATTTAATACATCGCACATGTGGTAGATGTATGTTTTTCTTTGTGACAATTTGTCTTTACATCAGCAGCGTAATTGCTAGTTGAGTTTTCAGCTTTCGAAAGGTCATCGATTTCACGACCGTTCGTCCGTTTTCTCGCCGTTAGATCGCGATGAAAGCTGCAGCTAGAACGTTTGCCCGATGATAAATAGCTTTTGAATCATTATTCATTTTCCAACACCCTCTGTGACGATAATCGAACGGATCCTCTTTTATTTTACAGAAATATCCGTGATTGACGGCGTCAGAAGTCTTTTAGAGACGAGATTTCACAATTTTCGTTCAATTTATTTTACGTCCAATTGACCAGACTGCTCATTCATTCATTTTCGAATCAAGTGTCAGAAGGAAATTGGCAGCCATATTGTCAAAGCAGACTATACATCAGACATTGTCTATTCGAGCTCTATTATATATATGTTAATTCATGGAACTCGCATTATAAATTTTCGATAGTATATTCCCTCGCATAAACACGCAGTAAAGACCCGCACCGCCGTCTCAACGGTATCGAACATATGCGTGACAACTGGTCACATTTTAAAATCCGGTCTTATTGTACGCATTTCCATTAGTAATTCTCGCCCACACACCACGCATTTTTACACCTCGCTTTAAAACGCAACGCTATAACGCGCCTCTACACGTGAACGTCGCCAAGGAGGTGTGAGTCTCATCCTGTGACGTACGCGATATACCCCCCGCTGTCTGCTTTTTCATGCCTAATCGCGAACGTCGTTCGCCTCGTGGGACCCAACGCGTGCCCGTGCCCGATGCAACGCACAACCGCATCATTACAAGATTCCTACGCAGACGGTGGAGGATCACGACCGGGTCCTGGCATTCGAAAGATACTGCTTGAAAACGCTCTTCAAAAATTTCATATTCGTAAACCTCAAGAGTAAATAATTCGACTAGAGAAAAAATAATAATGATTAAAGATAAGATAAAGAATAATTTAAAAAACCGCTTTATTCCTATAAAAATAAGAATCTTATAAAACTTCTAATCGCGATAAAATAGAACTAAAGAATATAACATCGAATTATGTTCTTTTTGCTCGTTAAACTGTCTCCTAACTATAATATATAAAGAGATTCCGGTGCAAACGCAAGAACAATTGTGATAATAATGCGCAATAAAATGCATCTGTGTAACAAAACCGTTGCACACATCAACATTTATGTATTATATAATTTAAAAATATTCAAGCATAATCCGTCGGAAAATGAGATCGAATAGATCGTTATCGAGTAGAAAAGTATCCTGTGTAATATATAAAAGTATGTGATTAAATATAAAAATTCAGAATTAAAAGTAGATACAAAATCACACAGAGAACCATATGAAAAAATGTGGTTTTTATTTATTATTTTTGCGATTGTCTAAGTTAGGTGTGCATGATGTACCAAAATTTTCGCAATTTTCGTTTAATTCAAATATTTCTTTATCTTTAAATAATCGGCGAAAAAAAAAAATATATATACATATATATATAAAACCTACAGCTCTAGAGGTAAGAATATTTTTTTTTTTTTAAACACGCGACTAACCCTTTCCTATTCTACTCTTTCGCGGACTAATATCCTTTATTTTTATTGAGTGCAAACCCGGTGAACCCTTTCAAATATGAAGTATACCACAAAAAGGGATCCGTTAGGTTAGTAAACGAACTGGTTAAACGGGAAAAATCGATCATTTCCAATGAAAGGGTTTACCATAGCATTGATTGCAACTTATAACTTCAACTCATAACCCTTCCAATCTGGCCACAGTGACCTAAACTCGGTTTTCGTGAAAAGATTAAAAAAAACGCATGCAACCCTTTTACGACCTTGAAACTTCTTGATTCTCGAAATCTCGTGCCGTAAAACGGTGAAAGTCGACATCATTGTACTGACAATTCTTTACGATTATTTTATGGCTCGAAAGTGGTAAAAATGTCCCGACCGATCGCCACAGTCACGAGAAAGGGTTTATGATTCTTTTCCACTCACATCGCGATTTTTAAGCTTTACAGCGGAGATTTTCCCTTTGAGCACTATCCCGTTATCCTTTACCCTTTCATGAACGCGTGACTTTTTCGTCGAGGTCGGCTCTTTTTTTATGGCTTTATTATGTCTATCTTGTGTTGCCGAGTGCCCTAACTGAATTCCTTCAAGAAACGAAGAGAAAAGGTTACCCCGTTCGAAAAAAATACTGCGTCTCGCAAAGTATTTGGTGGTTTAGACCATATCGACAATTTATCCCTATTGATTCAAAGCAGATTTCTACTGTCTGTCGTTTTTTTGTCCACAAGTCAAACGAAAGACTTTACGAAACTCCAAACCCTTTACTGAAATGGTTAAGTTAAAGGTCGAAATTGTTAGAAAAATATCTACGTTTGTTCACTGCTTTTCTATCGTTCGCAATAAATAGACGCAGAGATAGCTAATATAAACCGCTTTCTAACTACACAATGTATAGAAAGAAAATCTAATATATTTCTTCCTATTCTTATTTTTAGATATATTTTCACAAACAAGCAAAAGTTTCTAATCCATTACAATCGACTCGTTAACGTACAAAAAATAGAAGAGATAAGAAATAAATTTAAAATAAAAATGTCAAGAAAAGTGTGTCAAACTTTCAAAAGTAATGAACGCAAGCTATTTGCATTCTTGTATAACGTGCTGAGTCTGGAAAGGAATTGTAAGTTTCTACAATATCTTACATCAATACTAAGCAGCCCTAAATCAAATTTGTTTTAAAGGGTGTAATCCGATACGCACGTAAATTCAATCCATTTATTTTACGACTACCATGCCAATTTTTCCTTTAACAAAAATTTACATGCTTGCTAAGGCCAAACATCTGTTTTTATTTTACATAAATTTTAAAATGGCGAATGTTGTACTGACCGTAAAATTTCTAGGTTTCTGCAAAAATCTTAAAAACAATATAGACCATTCTCGAATTTCTTCATTGAATCAGATCTTAAAGGAATTCTCTTTGTTATAATAATATAACGTTGTTATTATTTTCTGTACAATGCAATTCAGGGAAAATAACCATCAATATTTCTTCGTAGAAAACAATTTAAATTATCTATATATCCCTTACAATATAAACGCATATTTGCTCTGATTGATAGCTTAACAATTTGTCTGTTATTATAGGATAAGCAAATAATGCCAGAAGCAATAATTCGAAGAGAGAAAAACGATCTTTGAATTATGCAGGATCTATGTAGTAACAGTTTCCATCCTCAGCCAATTACGATGCATTCGTGTGATTTTTTAAAATCACTTGCATTCTCTTAAATTCAATGAACGTCAACGCCTCGAGCTGACGAGTGGATAATAGCAGAACGAGGGAGACCCTTGGTCTAATTGCGCGAGTTCTGTCTGACATGCGTATCGCGTGGAGTTCCACAATTCCCTTTGCATGTTTGGAAACATAATCGGAGGATCGCGCAGTTGTCATAAATTATCGCAAAGCGTGACTATATCCGTGCATTCATTCGTCATTCCCTCGCGGCTAAAATTCGGTTGAAACGAAACGATTTCACGTCTCACAAATGTTCCTCCAAAATTCAAACTATGCACATAAATAATTTTATACCTATCTAGAGCACAATTTGAAATCTAGAAAAAAATTTTATGCTTCGGAGTATTTTAAAGAATCTAAAGATATATAGTTGCGTGATTAAAAATATTTAAAAATTTCTTTCGCCGTTTTTCAATATTTGCTATTAAAATCTTTATTGATATCGAAAGGCTTTGTAATTGATCGCAAACGTAATCACGAAAAAGACTCGTAACAGTTCGGCCTTGTGACACGTGCAATAACTCGAAACATCCGTCTATTTATTTACACATTATCTCGTGTAACCTTACCTAAAATATGTGGGCACAATTAGTTTTGTTGTACGTACAATAAGAGGTGTAAGAAAGAATAAAATCAAAAGAAAAACGGAGAATCGAAAACTTTTGAATACTTAACGGAAAAAAAATTCCTCGAAGCATAGTCTTCAATATAATAAAAAGAATAGCCAAAAGCGAAGTGAAAATAATTCAAGAAAAATGAAAGACCATTTTTCAGCCGTAAGCAAATATTTCATACCAACAGGTCACAGTATGATCGCGTTTATAATATGTATGTAACAATCAAGACCGTATTTTTTGACATTGACAATGAAAATAAATTGCCGTGTCAGCGAGCGCATTTATTGTACGCAAAAAAATCTCAAAGGACTAATAACTGCCTATACTAACATTCGAGAAAAGAGACCGCATTCGGTAAAAAACGTTTCATGATAAAATAACGTCCAATGTTCGAAAGAGTAAATTTTTTTAACAACGAAGTAGGCGCAATGACATGAAAAAAAAAAGAACAGTCACGATTCTAGCAAAATAGTAAGATACAATGAAAGAATTGACGTATAAGAACTCGAAACGTGCATATCTATTAATTTTCGATTCACATATCTGTGATATCCTAATAAGAGAAGCTAGGAATCGCGCGAGAAGACAGATCGTTATAGGATCAATTTTCTCAATCGACGGAACTTCCTGCAACGAGCGGGGGCAATTACAGTTTTGTCGTACGCGCCGTGAGTGGGTACAAGAAAGGCGGAATCGAGAGAAAAACAGAATGAATAATGCGAGGGTTACGAGCTGTGCTGGCGAAATCAGATTATTGCAGCACACTCGATGTGCTTGAATACTACACCACGAGAACGGAGTACTTTTGCTCGTTGCTCGATTTCTTTATTTTTGTCGGGCGGTGTAATAAAGTACGGGCGAGCGCGAGGGTTGGAAGGAGGAGGGGGAGGGGAGGAGGAGGGTCGCGGATCCCTAATCTGATATCTGGACGGAAGGGGAGCGAATATTAATGTTCGTTTGCCGCGAGCAAAGCCGATGCCGCCTCGCGAGCGCTTTTATGCGGCCACCACCGGCTCACGGGCCCCGCCAGGCAATGCCCGAGCACCCCATAAAGCTAATGAGTCACGCCGGGTTCACGAAGGCCGTAGGTCCCGGCTAACAGGTGCCGCTATAACTACCGGGATACTCACGCGCAAGCACAACGTTTATCTCGTACGTTAATCTCTATCGTTTATCCTCTCTGTTTGTATATTGCAAAATGCTCATGCGATCTTTATCAGAGCCCGAATTGAATTTCCACGTTTGAAGAGTGTAAATCATACAATGGTGGGCATTTTTGGAGTGTGTGTGTGTATGCAGACTATTAAAATATAATTAAATAGTTTCGTTCAAATAGAATATATTACTTGAATACGTATTCTTTTATCGGTTGAAATCTGATATCGCGTACAGGCAGTAGCGCGATGCGTATAAGGAAAGAATTCATAAACGATCGGTACAAAAACTACCGCATAAATTTTACATAATCTTATCAAAAGTTACAACATGTGTGATAAAATGGTCATAAGTTCCTTGACTGACAAAATGCTATTCGTCTACCGATATCATTCGTCTACTTCACCGGCCATTAGTTATCGCTTGACCATGAATTGACACGTTGTTTATTAGAGCTTATCGATATGTAGTCTTATGTAAGCGAGCGCCAACGTCGTGGAAGGACAACTGCTTCGTAAATTTGTGAAATTTATCGTAGTGTAGTTTCGACGAAAGAGCGCGAAAGGAAAATAGAATTATCTCAACTGAAAAGATTGCTCCCACGATTACTGGCACGATTGCTCCCACGATATCTACGTGACCCGACGCCGCGGCCCACGATCAGGCATCCCGCTAGACCGTGGGGGAAGAGCAGAGGGAAGGGGCACGTAAATCGGAGAGTTCGTGGAAGCGCAGTAGGTGCGACGAGTCTTGCTTCCCCGGATGGTCGAGGCTCGTGTCCTCTCGCGCGCGAGAGAGCAGAACGGCGGCACCATACGAGGTAACCGACAAAGGGACAGAAAGAGAGAGAGAGAGAGAGAGAGGGAGAGAAGGAGAAAGAAAAAGACCGTCAAAGCATGATACGAAACGACGCAAACAGGATGGAGAGAACGAAAAACGAACAAGGATAGCGAAGAGAGACAGCGCGCGTGACTTCGTCTACCTGTCTACCTACACAGAGAAGGACAAAGGCGTGCCGCCAATCACGTGACCAGGATTCGATGCGGCGTACGACAAAACTGCGCCGATTGGACCAGTCTGGCTCCCACCATGAGACTTTGTCGAGGATGAGCGTGCCGCGCACGTCGCTCGTATGAATGGTGGGAGTGTAACGTCATTCTACTTCAAGCTTTCGAGCCGTGCGGGCGCGTGACCGTGAGCCAGAGCGTGATGCGAGGAGATATGCGTGAATGTGGCGGTGGCAATTATGAAAGGAAAAGGATGGGCGATGAAAGATCGAGAAATTTATACGCGCTCTATTGGTAGTGACATATGCAATTGACATTATGTACCTTTTTCTGAAAGAATGCATCCTATCTTTGTAGTTTAAAGGAGATAGATAATTGTGACCATTTTATTTAATTCTATATATTTTTATATTAATTTTAAATTAAATATTAAAATTTTAAACTAGCCAAATCAACATTAATGACATATTTAAATGTGTAATTAAATTTGGTGAGAAATAATAAAAATTGGTGAGAATGTGTAATAATGAATTTCACTCCACTGAGGTAATTTAGATTATTACTTTATCTTTTTCTTGTACAAATCCAAGATTAAAAAATTGCACGCTTTAAAATTATAAATAGTAGATCTTATAAGAGTGATAACTATGTAATTGACGGTTATTACTCCGAAATAATTGTGCGATACATGAAAATGTGTTGATTTATTAAATATCAAAATATAAAATCATTAAAATGATACCATTTTTAAAATTTTATTCAGATTTAATGCAAAAAGATTCGCCGACATTGTGCTTCCATCTACCGGTGGAAGCTATAAATTTTTTTCGCTAGACCAACGTTGATCAAAAGCTGGACTGCACAAGTTATCTTGCCACTGTAGATATGCGCAATTTTCAAGTTGTACCGTCTAATCTTAGCAATAACAGTTTGAACTTTAGAGGAATATTTTTAGAGGAATATTTCGATAGCTAAAAGTTTTCGCTCTCTCTCTCGCAAGCTTGAAAAGTTTATTAGCAAAACTGCTGGGGGAGATGTGACTAGACTATAAAATATAATTTTTATCTTAGACAACAGAGATATATAATGCCAAGAAAAGGCAACGACATATGAAACGAGTTGAAAAATGTATTGAGCGCGATAATATTTGTCGTACTATAGTCTACAAGCGCCGCTCTTATCAGACAGACATCGCAGTACATATTACTACGTTTGCACAGAGACTAGTTATATCCAGCTTAATCATTCGTCGCTATAATCATAAAGCAAACACAAGACGTTACATAAGTAAGAATATCTACCGTCTCTAGTAACTTATTTCCTGCCGCAGTTATCATCATTACAAGGAACATCATTACTTCCTATTTGCCCAATTAATCTCTCCGCGCGATAAAATAAATCGTTCTACGCAACTTTCTTTCGAAACTTAAAATTCAATTATAATTTAAAGACAGCCTAGAAAAATAGAGGCAGCGCGAAGAATACTAAACGATATATGACGGTTCGTCGAAATATTTGCACGAAACCATCCGCGCGCCGTCCAAACAATCAACATACTGAAAGATCCGGCGCGAGATCGATGCGGTCGTATTTCAGACGGTGCGTATACGCGTTCGCGCGTATATGTTTGCGATGGCCGAGATAAATGCGTTGCCGCGCGTTTAATCGGTCGCCAAGTAGAAAGAGCAATTTCGAAAGGCACAAATACAGACGGGGAGGGAGCACGAGGCACGTGCCGGAGCTATGCGCGTGCGTCAGCTCGTGCGTCGTTATTCCGCACACACGGTGGCACTCGACTGCTATGTATTTTCGAGGAACGTGATATAAGCTCCGATGACGTTCGCGATGAACGTCACGCGTCCGCGTCGGAATTACCATCACCGAGCGCGATCAACGCCAACCAGTTCTAATGGCCTTTGCAGAGACGGCGAGACTAATCGCCGATCCGTGGAAATGTTGCGTCTCATTGTTTCTCGTTCTCTAGGTGCAGCAAAGAATTTTATTTCTCGTACGAGCTTATGTAAACAGCGTCATCATCGCGGATAGAATGTATAAATAATTTCAGATCAGAAGTATTCAAAATTGATAATAACCGATGACTTATGGAAGATTGCTACATAATTATATCAATAATGTACTTTAATGATAAAGAATAAAAATGACCAAATGAGCAATCAAGTGAAATCGACCGAAGTTACAAAAGAGCGATCGGAAATTCCATTGGAAATCACGGACGTCAATCTCGTCAGCAAAGTTCGATCGACTCACGGACTTGGAAGGATCCCAAGGGGGGTCCCAGTCGTCGGTGGTGCGCGCGCCACAGAGGGGACCCCGAAGTCCGGAGTGGGGGGGCCTTAAAGGGTGCCGTCAGAATTCGATGGTAGGAGTAAGCCAGCGTCACGCGCTAAGTCTCCCCACTCGTTGCTCTCGCCACTGAATACCCCACCACCAAGGACCAGCACTAAGCATTCCATCGGCATGCCACGCTCCGACGGCACGATAGAAGACGTTCGTCTCTCGTCGAGTTAGTCGAGCTCTGACGCCAGTCGTGAGCGGTCGCACTTTTGGCGGCATTTGACGAGAAGAAACGATTGAGAAAGAGCGCACACTCTTGTTTCACATTCGTACCGCGGTTCCTTCAATTGATCCGTGCATCGATTGACAGCTAGAGAGAGAGAGAGAGAGAGAGAGAGAAGGAGGCACCGAGCGCAACGGACTTGGATTATCAGTGAAGTGATTGACTTGGGTTATACATATACAATTAGTGCTTTCACGTCGGCGGAGATTATTTGACTTGGAAATTTTCCGCGGGTTCAGTGATACTGAAAATAAATAAAAAATAAATAATGGTGACCGGAGTGGGTGCCACGATGCCGACGGGAGGAGTTACCGTAGGTGCAACACCACCCGCGCAACACGTGCCACAGGAAGCTGGTCAGCCTCCGGCACAAACTACTCCGACTACCACAACGACTACGAGGAGATCTGGAGAAAATCGACGGGTTAGTGTCACCTCTTATTGTCAGATATCAAAAAAATTTCTTTTCTTCGATCTTCCATTCAACACCGCGTTACAATTCTTTACACTTGAAGCAATTGATCTGGATTTGTCATGATACAGAAGAAAATTATGATTAGTTACATATTACAAAATTAATGCTCACTATGATAAAATTATTTTCTCTTTAATTATGAAATACTCGAACGAGATAAATTGGCATATTTAATATTTTGAGTAAAATCAACTCGAAATGAAATAGAACATCACTCGATTCATACTTCGCATTTGCTCTTCTTAAAAAGAGATTGTCAATAAGCTTCAATAATTTCTTAGTCATCGGTTCACAATAATTATGTTAAGTTTTGTGAGACGAGAAAAATTTTATAACTCTATACAAAAGAAAAAGAATAACCTTCTTAAAGTTCAGCAATGTCATATAACGATAGCGCCTTTCAGTTATTTTTGAGATCCCGAAATACACGTATTATTAGATAAAAATGAAAAAAAATGAAACGGAAAGAAAAAGAATAAAAGGAGACTGTCATAAAAAAATGGCATAAAATAACGGTTACTTTTGTTAATCATTGTGAAAATGACCATTAGAGACTTGCGTTAGACTGTTGTAATCTCAATGATAAACCGTTATTAGAAGACCCTTCATAAACCCGAGGTGTTTCTTCCTTTTTGAATTTTTTTCGACGTGGCACTTTATTGTTTTCGGCGCATTCATCGATATACGTTTCTAACTTTGTTTCTGAGCGATCGAATTTTATGAGATTTCTAACTATTATTTCGGGATATTTCTGTTTACAGAGCAATAAACCCATTATGGAAAAAAGGCGCCGAGCCCGTATCAACAGCAGTTTAAACGACCTGAAAACCCTCGTATTGGAATCTATGAAAAAAGACGTAAGTATCCTGCTATTTTTTACTTTGTATAGAACATATTTTTCACAAGGACACAATAGTAAACAAATATTAAAAAATTTCTAATTTTTTTGAAATTTTAATATAAAAAATAAATTTCTTGAAAACTATCTTTTATTCCAGCTTTTTATTTTTTTCTCTCTCTATTTCCCAATTTTATATATTCTACGCATTCTATTAATATTTCATCGATCAGATCGTCTAATCGTCTTTTTTCGTTCTTTCTGTTACAGCCGGCAAGACATTCGAAGCTTGAGAAGGCTGACATTTTGGAATTGACCGTCAAGCATTTGGAAAACCTTCAACGGCAGCAGGTTGCCATGGCCGCCGCGACAGATCCGAACATTCTCAACAAATTCCGCGCTGGTTACACGGAATGCGCCAGCGAAGTTAGCAAATTTCCCGGTTTGGATGCTTCGGTGAAGAGACGTCTGATAGCTCACTTGGCCTCATGTCTGGGTCCGGTTGAAACCAATACCAACAACGGCCAAACGACGACTCAGCAGCCTGTTCAACCGGCACCTCCGACGACGCAATTACAAGTGCATATCCTGCCTCAAGTTGACGCAACCCCGCGGATTCAAGTTCAGCAATCGAATGGCATTTTTTTTACTAATGCCAATGGCACCGGCCTGCAACTGGTCCCGACCAGACTGCCGAACGGCGACATTGCCCTGGTACTTCCGGCGGGAGCGAAAGCCGCGGGCCCGTCATCGCCGTCGTCATCTCCGGCGCCGAGCTCACCGTTACCAACTCTGATCCCGATCCCTCAGAGAACCGCCAGCACGGCATCTGCGTCATCATCGACCTCGTCCACCAGCTCGACGTCCACGTCAGCGGGGAGCCCGGTAGCGTTCGAGGGACCCCCTACGTCGTTTCGCGAGCAATCTACCACCTACAGCCCGGCCAACAGTCACAGAGATGTCGCGACATCCCCGGCGAATGGTTACACCAGCGACCCGGAGTTCGATCCACGCGTCTACAGTCCTCCCCTCCAAAAACCTCTCGCGCTCGTAATGAGGA
>NW_021850941.1:2404990-2412566 GCF_003651465.1 Formica exsecta
AGCGTGATGCCGGCGGTCGAGGATAAACCGTGGAGACCGTGGTAAAAAAGAAAGGAAGGAGAAACGGGCACGTGCGTGATAATAATCAAAGTGATATATAGTGTCGATGGTAAAATCTGAGAATGTGCTAATTGAAACGTGCCGGTTTACGCATCGCATAAGAAATTCCGCGAAAAAGAAACATGTTCCTCAATAATGTAGATGATTGTAGACGCGCGATCCCGTCCGTGGAAATTAAAGGATCGTTAGAAGACATGAGTTTAATCCTGCACGTACACGGTCGGCCAGTAGCCAATGAGGCAGCCTTATTAATAGTGCCTTGTAAATATATTAAATTTTGGTGTGCCGGAAATGAGCGCATATGGTTTCTCCGAGATATCGTGAAGTTAGTCTTTTCTGTCTTATCTCGCATCGTTCTTTCCCTTTGGTCCCCTTCTCATCTCCCCAATTTTCCTTTTGTACATAAGTTATACAAATATTAATATTTTAAGTGCCTTATGCAACAAGAATCACCGAGGTCTTCCATTCTGTTTCTTGTACGTAAAATACTAAACGATTTGTAGTATATCGTTGTAAGTACGAAGAATGTTTTTAGTTATTACGATATTTTTTAGGCTTAGGATTTTTTAAGTTTAGGAGTCGCGCGAGTACGAGAATGTATGAATGTATATATGTGAACTAATTGCGAAAGAACACGTTATTTATATTTATACGAGTGCAAAGAGGTTATATTTATAATTCCTCTCTATTATGAGAATAGACAACTGACGCTTACTATTGCAAGAGCATCAAATAAATGTTGATCTCTTTCTCAAAACATAATTTGTGTTGTTCGTATTATAAATTAATCACACAACCAGTTCCTCAATCTCCATTTCCTTTATTATAATCATTTAAATATCTTTTTTTTTTCTCATTTCGTTCAATCTAACCGAATATAATTACATGCGCGAAGCAAAGTTATATTATTCTTTAATAATAAAATCTTAAAAACTATATGCAACATATAAAAATTCAATATTATAAATCTTTAACAAAAAATGCGAATAAAAAAAATAGCCTTTTATAAAAATCTCAATAGAAATAGCTGCGCTTCGATTTTAAACTTGCGCGTCCCTATATGTCCGACACGCTGCACGTCTCAAGCGAGACTGATCCTGCTGGTCGGCCGCAAAATTCCTGCGCTAAAGTATCGCCATCTGACGGAGAAACCCAACTTCGCAGGCAAGAATAAACCGATCCCGGCGAAGACCACCCCACGCCTGACCAGGCCCAAAATCTTTCCCTTCTACTCCCTTTGCCTAAAGTACCAAATGCCAGAACCTGCTGCCTCCTACGGAGTTTTGCTCAAACAGCATAGGACCCTTACAGGACCTTAAAGGACCCGAATTTTTCTCTCATTCGATAATAAAGATTAGCACAATTTATTTCCATCGCATTGCGCATCGTGAATGAGAAATAGTATTTTATTTTCTCTTTCTTTCTTTTTTTTTTCTTTGGCAAAAACATCCAAGTTTTATTATGAAAACGGCTACAATTTATTAATCAATTGTTACGAGAAAAATAATTCTCGATATTTATCAGAGATTTGCGTGAAACAAATTAAATCGGAATATAGATTATTGGACGCCACGGAATCTAATCTCTTAACTAAACTAGACAAACAAATGATCGATGATTATCACATGCGCTTTCTCTCGTCAAATATTAGTAATTTTCCAACAAGCAATCGACATTCTTACCGCAGTAGTTTAAAGTAGATAAGACTGTCTCCACGTGCAAACAGTTACAACATATCCTTAAATATTGTGCCTGACAGTCACGCACATTTCGTTCGTTTGTATGAATTTCCAATTGCACTGAAAGTGTATTCCTGAATATTTATAAAATTATCTAATCATTGATCTAATTTATTCTAATTTATTCTGCGTAAGAAAGGATTACACATTATCGAAAGAAATATTTGAAGTGTCTATTATTATTTATATATATATTATTTATGTTTCTTATATATTTTTTAATCAAATATCGTTAGTTTTAGCTTTTTTAGTTTTTTTTTTAAATTTTTGCATTTAATTTGTATCGAAAAACATAAGAATACTCATCGCACAAGCATGCATTTTGGCTGAAGCAAAGAGAAATGTTTAAGAAACATCACAAGAAATGTACATTACCGGGTGATCTTCGTGAAAACCGCGAAAGCCAAAATTACGATAATGTCCTCCTCTGTAGGCAATAGCATTCCTACAGAGTATAGCAATTTGTGAGATAGAAGCAGAGTACAGGATCGCGATGCCACACGCAAAACATGCCGAATGATAAATTGCATAGTATCTTCCTTTCTTTTCCATAATATTCTTGACATAAGTCGGCACTCGTAAGCGCGTGAGGCGCCTTTATCGTTCCAAGTTAATTCTTATGTAAGCGGTGGATGCATCGTATTAATAATTTTATGCAGTCAAGAAACATACCCACAAAAAAGAAAATGACGAGTTGTTCTCAAAATTATAAACCGGATTCAAGAATAAAAATGTTAAGAACAGTATGTTATTCAGTCAAAGCTTGACAACTTGTAGTCGTTTGCATTAGTTGTAACTGACATAGTTGATTAGCGTGAAAGAAACCTCGTTATCACTACGTTTTACTTCGTTTTATTTCCATTTCGAGATCAATAACGAATCCGGACGGCGGATCTAACACATACGCGTTATAGAATCATACTTTTATCTGACCACACTCGTTATCTGTGATTATATAAACGTTTCGACAAACAGGTTTCACAAGATATCTCTGCGAATTATGCCTACATACATTTTTATAACAGAAAGAAAAATTTGACCCCCACCGGACACGACGGCGCACGCGAGACTCGCGATGATGAGCCCTCTCTGGATGACTACAAATTTCACCATCCTATAATCATGAACCTACTTTTTCTTCGCCTTCGGGCGATTAAGCCTAATGGTCATTAGGATATGACAATTGCCGGGGATTGTTGCGTACGAGGAATTTAATTATATCAAATCCGTTCTAACCAGCAACTAATTTCGTATATTACGTTATTTCGAGTCGCGCCAAAAACTGCATTCCTCTATGGCAAAGACGGTTTCTCTCTTCCCTTTCGGCGAAAAGAATTATCATAATGCGCTCATTAATCTCACGACGAAAGGAACGGCGAAAGAGTTGGCGAAGCTGGATAAAATCGAAGTTCTCGGGAATTTCTTTTGCTCGTCGGTCGTGAGTCTACGTCAAGCGTTATCTCCGCATTAGGAAATTCCCGATCGCTCGCGCTCGTCTGCATTTAACGTCATGCTAACCGACTGTATACGTTGATATTCTATCGATAAACGATCCAGATGACGCGAGATGAAGGCCGCACGTGGCACGGAATCATTATAATACATAACAATTCAATCATGTGGCTGCAAAGATTAATTACTAAGCATAAAAAGTCGCGCCTCTTTGTAGTTTTCTCCATCTTGGTGCCTGTTATCTTTCTCAGATAAATTCGAATTTAAAGTGTCTTGATACGTTAACACATAGATGAGTGTAAATAATGAGTTTAAATAATTGTTGTACCAGTATTTGTTACATTTAACAAATTTCATTCGCGTTTATTTCTAAATATAATATATATATATGTAACGCACACAAAATTTATTAGTATTATTTACATTTCTAATTATAGTCGCACAAACTGCGCGGTATTCCCCGAGAAAGCTACACGTATTTAATCATAGCCCGAAACTTGATTCCATCCGGCTCGTAAGAGAGACTTCGAGGCTCGGATCTTTCCCGGAGCGAATCTCTCTGGGAATCCTCCAATCGTCTGACAATCAGCTGATTCCTAGAAGCTCGTGAGCGCGCGTTTGCTAGCCCGTCGCTCCGGCTTATAGCTCGGTCGCGGTCGCGTGGTTTCAAGGACACGGCAAGGTTGACACGCGCCGCCACTCACACTGGCGACTAGTGAGTGGACTCCGATCTCGCTCACACTAATCGACGTATTCCGTCTTTCACATAAGCGTCGCAGCATCGCCTGGTAATGCTGCCAAACTTAAACACGGACTTCGCGCCGTTCGATGCCAGAATTTCGAGTGTCGACTCAAAATCAACAGAAGCATCCTCAAGCAATTTGATATCTCCATTATGATATATATGGTGCCTCTTAAAACAGGAAAGTTTATATTTCAATATTTTTCAGAGAGATATTATTCGACATATGTATAATTTGAAAAATATTCTTATCAATTTTTTTATCAAAAATGTGTTTAATTGCAGTTATCGGCAATAAAACGACTATAATCCTTTTATATGACATTTGCACGATCGTTTGCTCGCCGTCTCACGTTTTCGATGATCTCAAACTTTTTTCGAGCCATTCAGGTACTAAGCATCCCAAAGCGGCGCTTCGAAAGCGCGGCTCCGTGTAATGATGCGCGGGCCCTTTCACGGCATCCGAAAAAGAAGTTTGGCATTTTTGAACGTTCCACGTGCCGGAGAACGCTCAGCAGGACGATCGCTATTTCTTTTTCGCCTGTGTTAAAACTACGTGATGCACGTAGTATGCAGCATAAGGCCGCAGTTTTTGGTTAGTCAAAATACTTTCAATATATATATATATATTTTCGCTGGAATAATATATTTTTTGTACATAATAAAAAAAACATGTCAATTTATATTGCTGGAGAAAAATCGATATAATGCGACAGTACTTATTAATATTAATCTAATCTATCTTAATATAGTATTGTTTCTCAATCGATGGTTTTGTATTTCAAGAATGCTTATACGACACGCCAGACGCTTACGCGCGAACACATACGACGCGACCAGACGCTGAATAATCAACTGAATAATCAATCGTGGATTCAAATATCCGGGATTGCCTGAAGCAGCTGTTGTTTGCGCGTGGAAATAACGACGCTGCTAGTTTCCAGATACAACGTCAGCGGTCTTGACCTATAAACGTGAGAAACGTAATCCGAGAATTCTCACCCATCGCATTATTCCCGCTTCTGTATATTCGCGAGTCTTTCTGCTAACGATACTTTCTGCTAAATTAATTATTACACAAATATTTTTACGGTGAGGTACATCCATCACATTTCCGCACGCGTAAGCACATTAATGTTATGCTCTTATCGGCTTTTATTGAGTCGTATGTGTTCGCGACTACAGTCTGAACACTTTGTCATGCGATTCTTCGAACGACTGTGGATTGCGACAACACGTGCATAAGTCGCGTATTCGTTTTTCTCTTGTAATCTGGTGTCGGCGTTATTGAACACGTCGCGAATGGCAGCAATGCGATCTATGCTAGTCATGCTCGGCCATTGTTATCGCGAGCTTAACAGCGTGAAACGGTCGTCCGGAGAACCTTGCTCATCGCGTATAATCTGACATTTACATAGTCTCGAATATAGGCTGAGGCACGTTTCACGTGCTTATCTACCTTGCCATGAGCGTAATCATCGATATCGGCTATTTCATCGCAAATGCCATTCCCCCATGCAAAAAAATTTTCACAAGAGGATTTGAAGCAAAAACAAGAAATTTACTCGTAATAATATATTATACATATATCCATAACTGCACCATATATATTATATAGAACGATTCTCTCTACGATCGAGTTATCGAGCAAGTCTCGCGTTCTCATCCGCGCATCAGCTACGATCGATTCATTAATCACTCTATTATTGCCATGACTGCCATATTACCAGAAATGAGTGCAAAATTATCGCGTAATTACCTCCCCGTTAGCACGATATAATACGTTGGAGAGATGCTTTGGCGTCGATCATTTACGCGGTATTCGCCTCACGCTCCACGAGACACACGTGGACGCGGCGGCCTGTGTGACTCGATAAGGGCGTGATACCATTCACGAGCATGGCAATTTAGGTTAATAACACAAGGCGATGAGACGCGTGCGAGCTATAGAGAAAGACAGGCAGTAATAGGCGAGAGAGAGAGAGAGAGAGAGAGACGAGTATACGACATCGTCGGCGGTTATGATTATTAAGATTATCGTTACTTCAATCCTCGCATCAGCAGAGCGGAGAGAGGTTCGAGGAGACGCGTGTGGGTCGAGAAACCGGAGTTATTTATGAAGTGCGCGAGAGAGCAGAGCTGCGTGGCCTATCTCTGATGCTCTTATTTAACTGTTTGTTTCCGAGTGCGTAATGCCGCGTTAGAAAAGCGCGACACGTGCGTCGCGGAGGCTCGTGCGTGCACGCATGCACGCGCTCGCGGGCGCCTACGACGCAAGGCGCGCCTTGCGTGCGTGAGCGTACAGATACGGTACGAGAATTCGATATGATTCGCAGTGTTATTGGATGTATAATTATCTCGCAAGCGTAATTTAAATCTTATTGAACCAGTTGTTAGCTGCATTTTTTTATAAAATGGTTTATTATATGTAAATGAATTTTAAATATTTGAAGTTTTGGAGATGTGATGGATGATTCTTGATAATTTGGAATGTACCAGGAATTCGCAATTTAATTACGGTCACCAATCGCCGATAGAGCGTCGGACGCGCGCGTAAGATTATTACAGAGGGTTACAGCAGAATTATCATCGCGCCGGAGGCAATTCACATCTGCGATCAACAGCAATCAGCACAATTATACTTCGATTCCAGTGCATTCTCTTGATCACTGTTGAGCCCGCACATCCGCGTGTTTAAATATACCGGAGAATAAAAATAAGCGGCAGTGTTCCAATGTAGTCCTAACGGGATGCCTGTAATAATTACATTTTTCATCTTACGCATTTTTTAACGGTATTTTGGAAGTTCGCAAAAAATATTGAAATTACACTGTGCGCCTTGTATTCTATTTAGGGTAGAGCGGGGTCAAAAGTAACAATTTGACTTTAGAATTTAATTGTAAAAAAACTATTATAGTAAAAAAAAAAAATTTTGATATCCCAATCTATAGATATTTGAGTTGTTACTTTCGCCCCGTGTTACTTTTGACCCCGCTCTACCCTACGAATATTTTCAATATTCATTATCGATAGTTGACGCATAAATTACTGATAACGCGATTTCACAATTATCCCTGTATGATTAAGTCTGTGAATTTGAATTAATTCACATTAAAACTACATTGCGTGGCAACGTGCGTCTTTTTATGGCGAATTATCGAACGCGTTTCCAAGAAACAAAGGCGAACGTTGTTCTTAGAATGTGCACAATGGAGGTTCATTTTCCAGTCAGCTCGCGAATAAATCAAACCTCTGGACACTGTTGTTCTCGCGAGAAACGTTCTCGCCTGTTTCTCGGTTTCGCGACGGATAAACAACTAGTTAACTGATCGTAAAAGACGTCGCGCAGAACGATTTTCTGCGCTCGCAAGCTCAGCTGAAGAGCTCGCGAAACCTCTGGACACTGTTGTTCTCGCGAGAAACGTTCTCGCCTGTTTCTCGGTTTCGCGACGGATAAACAACTAGTTAACTGGTTAACTGAGAGAGGAAGACAATTCGAGAAACCGCAAGATGGAGGCGAATGTCGTCATCTTCATAAATCGTTTGTTTTAACGTTGTCGTGTAAAACTTTTAAACTTTTCAT
>NW_021850941.1:2431811-2453572 GCF_003651465.1 Formica exsecta
CTGAACCGCAGGAGGTACATAATTTGCATTTCACCCAATAAACATTAATCTCGTACCTCGTCGAATCCGATCGGCGCCGCGTCCTCGTAAAAACGTCTTCGCAGGTTAATTAAGATCTCGCGACACCACGTAAATTCTCCCTTTGCGATCGTTAATTTCCGCCACGAGTGAACGAGTCCTCGATACGGTTAATTTCCTCGCGAGCTCTTTTGTAAGATATCTCGCGCAGTTGTAACAGTAACCAAGAGAGGAAGACGATGTGAGAATTCGAGAAACCGCAAGATGGAGGCGAATGTCGTCATCTTCATAAATCGTTTGTTTTAACGTTGTCGTGTAAAACTTTTCATCTCTAGACTTTTGTTGCGTTTAATTGTCTTTGTTCTTATTTCTCACGAATGCGTTTCTCGAAAATATTCGCAAAGTAACGATGCAACGCGATAAGATCCCCCTCGACTTGTGATATCGAAGAGGCGAGTATCCCAAAAAAAAAAAAAAAAAATGCGGACGGTGATCGAGAATAAGCTAAATTAAAATTCCCGCGTTCGCACCTTTCGAGTTGCAAGATCGCCAATATTTTACGTGCAATTACATCTTAAGTATCTCGTTCGCACTCTTCGGTCAAATGCCTCCTCTTTCCTCTCATTATTATGCATGAAGCGACGTAAGCCGAGAAACGAGTATTTGATTCCTTTACAAATGGAATATTTATACATGTTTTTAATTCAATTCGCGATCCCAGATCACGAATATAATGAAGGCAATCTCTATTAAAGCAACTTCAACGGCTGATCATACGCATAAAATTATATGTACAGGATGGCCGTACATAATTAATTATTAAAATTTGTTTCGTTTTTGCGACAAAGTAAAATATATGACAATTTATCCACGACTGATCACCGCGGGAGATAACGTTGACGATAACAGGGTTCGTAATTTCGTGAGTTTACAACGCGCAGCAGTCGCTTCGCGTGAAAAATTGCCGCTCGTCGTGCGAGTCCGCCTCGTCGTTAAGCGTGCGCGCAGTGATCGTCTCAAATTATAGACGAGCCGCGTGTGATATAGACGTCGGTGCCGAGAAGATCGTCGAGATGAGAAATTTGTAATTGCACGGCCGGCCAGCCGCGGCTTGCGCAGCGCGAAAAAGCCCGAGAGTCTCGAGTTCCGCGTTTGCTCCGAGATGATTAAACCCCGAGAAAACACTCCGCCCAAACGTTATATATACATGTGCTACGCGTGTATGCAATTACGGTACGGGAGACATTCGTCACAAATGCGAAAATGTTCGTCTGCGAAACGCTCTGTCTATGCATCGCATACAGATACAGCAATCCTGCGGACGGGGAGAGTGTTATTTGTAAACATGGTATTTAGACAATGTGACATTTGACAAATATGTAAAAGCGAAAATATTACATGTATACAGCATGTATTAAAAATGAGTTCAAACATCTTTAATAAATTACCATTCAATACGATACACACAGAAAAATACATACTATATACAAGTAAATATTACTTGTTTCAAGTATTTCAAAAGTTCCGTATACGAGTATTCCGACAATTACAGATCGATCAGCGAGATTAAATCCTCGATCCGTCTCGAAAGCCAGGGCTGTCGATCTCCCTTATCTGCCTCCGGAGATCCACTCTTTTCCGTCTCGACATCGAGGATCAAACCCCGCTGAGAGCGAACGCCACGATGCTGCCGGGGCCGCGAAATACATTCGTACCCTTGTACGTGGGCTACGAGAAGCGACAAGGACCCGAGAAAAGAGTTGGTACACGAAGATAAACATCGGGGATCCGACTATGTCGCCAAACAGAGCGCGCGTCTTCGTCTCGGCACGTCCGTCAATCACCCCGCGGATCCGACGACAAACATGCAACGCAAGAAGCTGTCGCCCTCCCCCCGTCGCGCCCTTCCCCCCGTTCTCGGATCCTCTCGCGACTCTTCTCGTTCTATGCCACGTACAAACAGGAGATAACGAGAAAACCCTCTCGGAATACATCCTCGGTCGAGGATACCTCGGCCGTTTCTTCTTCAAAACTCATCTGTTTCGGGCTATCACGCGCGTGGCACGATCATGAGACGACTAGATTAAATCGCAGACGTGTACAAAACATAAAAATTATGCTTCTTCTTCTGGAAACGTTATGAAAAGAGAGATCAACGACTTACGTATCCCACTCTTGACAAATATGTCATTTTCATAGACTATCGCGCAAATGACTTATAAAAATTACTTCTGATAATAATCGGATTGAGCGCTAAAAAATTTGATACACATAAAATATTAATAGTAACTTTGCAAGTAATATTTGAATAATATTATATATTATGAGAGAATTATAAAGATTTGTTAAAAATGTATTATTTATATATAAATACATTATTGCAATTTGTAAACATTATTTATCAATACAATGTCATTTAAATTATTTACAAAAGATCAATCAAATTGAGATATTTATTAGATAAAGATATGAAGTTATTGCATTGACGTTAAATAATATAATATTAAAGTTTAATAAAATTTTTCTTTTATATCCCGCAATAAGTACCCTTTATAAACACCCGATAAACGTATGAATATGCGGTCTTAGTCATGTCACAAAGGTACATTTGATTTCGCCGAAATCCTCAAAAAAGAAGCCGCGACATCTGTCCGCCTCCTGCCAGCAGGCTCCTCGGAACAGTGTCACCTTATTAATATCTCCCCCTTTTTTCGGAGGACCCTTCGATCGCTCTCGCACAAGAGCCTTTATCCGATCCCCGCATCGAGCCCTCGCGCCCAACGTCGGAATCCTTCGGATTGGCGTTTGAACGTGGAACGCGATACGGCCGCGGTACGACCGATAAAAAGCGAGAGGAATGCGCGGGCAAGCTTCGGGAGTCCGATCAGCGAAGGGGTGGGACGTCACCCTTCCGAAACTGGTCAGAGAACAACATCGACCACTGTATCGAGTATTGACTCGATCGGCAAGCAGCTGCCACTTCTTTGTGCGACGTCAGAACGCGGCTCAAGTTCGGATCGCGGGCATAGATCGTCGCTCGGCCGCGATCTAATCTATGCAAAAGTTATGCGTTGCTTTCTCGAGCACGATCTGAGGGATGATGGATCGCGGGATGAACTCTGCAATATACATCTTCGTAATCCTTCCTTATCAACCGGTTCGTAAGATTCACGTGTCATGACGCGCGATATATATTACAGGTTGTTCCGAAATCTGTTCTACATGCTGTGAGATGCTCCGATTTCTCGCGATCCTCGTATCACGATAGAAATCCCGACGACGCCTAATTAGACGACAACTCGTAAGGCGATCATTGTTAGAGCTCGGCGTAGGCTTAAGGAGACTCCGTGTCCTTTCCTTCTTCGTCGTATATATCTCGCGCGATAACCGTTCGTTCCTTAATAAGCGGCGGCGTGGCGTGTGGGTGACGCGGCAGCACTTCGGCCTCGTCTCAAACAGAACGAATGTGGGCTCGTGCAAACAACGCTTTCCTATTGCGACCTATGGCGCTCCTACACCGACTACCGCGTTTGAACAGGTGTACGGAGTCGCGTCGAGTGACGAATCGTCGAAACAAAACTCCTCGATAAGTACGACTGTGTTTTCTAAAGGAAACGGTAGTCATAAATACGTATATTTCGCGCAATAAGGGAAAACGACTGTCAAGCGGATTATCATATGCGTACAATGCTGGAATCCGAAAATTTTAATGACTGAGACTCTATTGAACATTTTTATAATACATACCAAGTGCTATAATTTTTTGGATTTTATTTACAAAATCATATGATAACGCACAGATATTCTCTTCGCGTGACACAAGTATCTGTTCACCGGCGCGAACCCACACGAGGATTCTGTGCGACGTATCGCCAAATACGACACGCACTTTAAGGCGGCCGAACCCACACTTCACGAGCCCACACGTAGCCGCGTTATGAGACGCGCCGCATACGTACATATGTGTGCATAGCACGTAGGTATGCACGGAGTGCTGATCTCTCCTTTTTTTTTTTCATTTCTCTCTTCCATACTCCTTTCTCAGCTGCTTTTGCGTCCGGTAAAAGCAAACTTTGCGAGCGGACACTCGCTCGCACGGAGGTGTTAACGATCGACAATTCGTCCGAGCTGACCATTTTAGTCGCAGGCCGATGGTAATTTATCGAACAGATCATAACTAGATTTTCTCCGTCATTCCTTGATTTGATATTTCTGACAATTTCTTGCACTAAATTGTTACAGAGAAAAATCTACTTTCACTTTAAAATTATAATTATATTTATAATTATTTTCCTTTATATTAAATTTGATTTTTTTATTCTATTTTTAATTTCATACTTTTTTTATATTAAAAAAAAATATATAAATCTGTGTATTACGAAAAAGATAAACTTTGCCAATAGATTGTTGGGCCTTTGCCCTAGATGTACAACTTGATTTATTGCCCGCGTTATTTGCTAAAGTCAATTCCAGAATAATTCTCTGCTTTATGAAGATATATTCAGAAATGCATTGCTAAGATCATCCCGATTTAAAATCTGATCATGCAGCGGTTCTCGCGAAGGTTCTCTGCCCAAACTATTATCCATGAACTAAATTTATCGACAAGCACGAGCGGTGGTATGTCGACATTGATGGGAGCAGCCTCCATCACATCCGTGTAATCCCGAACGAAGAAAAGAAGCTGGCAGCGCGGGCGAAATAAGAGACGCGTCACGATGAAGACAGAAAAAAATACGCGAATGGGAGACGCGAGACGGCGAAGGGAAAAAGAGAATGAAGATGGTGTACATTCGTATCTCGTGTCGCGGAAGAGAGAAAGAGAGACAGAAAGAGAGGACATCGAGATAAAGACGGAGACACTCCCACACCTCGTGCCGCGATAAGCCGCGTCACGATGACGGGCATCGTCGCTGGTGGTAGTAGAACGCACGCGAAGCCCCCGTGTGTCTGGGTAACGACCCGATCCACGCACACACACGGAGACGATCCCACGCAACAAAGGCAACATCGACGTACGCGCGTCCCACGTTCGCTCTCGAACGACCCACTCTCTCTCACCTCCGACGTTTCGCGATCGTGCAGCCCGTCGATCAAACGCGCTTCCGAGCTTCTCGCCGACTGCGATCTGATTGCTGAATTATTTGCACAAAAAAAAATAATATATAATTACAGAGTGTGTACTATATATATATATAGAAAAATAATTTCAAGCTCATATTTTTTATTATATCTAGCAAAAATGCGTATAGAAGAGGAAAACGAGATAGGAGTGATGCCAATTCGATTATGAAGTAATAATTACAAGTTGCTTCTTGAATTTTGTTTATCTCGTTTCTTTTCTGTCTACCTGTCTATCCACGCTCACACAAAGACCGACACACAGTTACGCGACCGATGAATGTCGAGAGAGAAGCTTGTCTGAAATAGTTCGACCCAGACTGGGCGTCGTCGACTGTCTCGGACGAAATGAGAGCTGCGGGTACCCGTGTACTTGTTTCTTTTTTATTGAATTCCGCCGGGCGATGTCTATTGTATTCGACAGAAGCTGATTCACGCGATCATGATGGTCCCGCGTATTATGAAACGGTCGCATCGCCGTTCCTCCGCATTGACGGAGAATATTGCAAAATATATTTACAATTAAAATTGTTACCAGAATTTTAATTACATTTTATTAAGAATATTATTTTTCAAATTAAGTTTTAGTGCAACTCTAACGCATTCATTAAGAGACTCATTAATGAATAATATCAATGTTCTCAACATATGTTTCTAATAATTTTTGTTATTTCGGCTATTTAATTTTAATATATCCGATCGAAAAATTTATAAAACGTCTTTAAAAAAATTATGCACAATTATAATCTATTTTTAATATAACAAAATTATTATGTATCTCATCAATCAAAAATCTTTTACTGTTTCATTCTTGATCTTTAACTAATTTTTTTAAAATTAAAGTAGCTCTATCGAAAGTCACTTCTATTGATTAGAAACCTATAAGAAGTGTAACATTTCGCTTGGAGATAAATTGCCATCCAATTAAGATATCAAGTGCCTTAAATGAAACGAACGTCACCGGTAACCAGAAACCATACGCAAGAGTGGCGAAAGAAAACAAGACATTTGGATCGATGAAGAAAGAAGAGAAACGAGAGACCGTTAGTGATCGAAAGTGGTGGAAGAGAAGGTGGCACCAAACTTGGAGTACGCAGCTGCCGCTCAGATTTGCCGGCGGATAATCACGTGACTTTCCCGCAAATGGCGTACTGGACAAGCACGGCCGCATTATCAAACAGCGGTAAAAAAAAATATATATATATATACGAGATGCATAAGTCGCGCCAATGCGACACGCGTAAATGGAATCTTGCAGTAGTCGGTGCCTCGCTTGCGCAAGCGAGCGATTTCCGAGAGACCTGACAATATCGGAATCCTGCTGCTGATGATTCGTTTGCCGACTACCTATCATTGAACATCACGAGAAAGAGAGAGAGGGATTAAATGTTACTCCGAATATAACGTGATTCGTTTACAAAATATCCTAGGTACATCGAAAAATTATTTCGAAAAAGTGCCGACTACCTATCATTGAACATCACGAGAAAGAGAGAGAGGGATTAAATGTTACTCCGAATATAACTTGATGTACGATTAAAATAATTAATTATATCAGATTCCAGCGGTACCGCATAAGAATTATATGTCAAGAAATTTAGAGATTAACATTTGATACGGCAAAATACAAGGCTGATTAATAAACGAAAAGGTAGTAAACTTTTGAAACTACATTACAGTCTTAATTAAGATAAGTTTGCCGATCGCTGAGATAAAATGCAACAAAAATCAATGGCAGTAAAAAGAAAATAGACCTTTCTTCATTTCATGCACGAAATGCGTAAGACATACCCAATGCGTTTTCCTGTTCGTTCAATTGACAAGACCACATGGTGACCCGTGAGGATGACAAAACATGCTTCAGTCGGTGGATTTGATGCAGTGCCTGGAACAAAGTCAGCGAGTCGGCGTTGAATTAATAATTCCGATTTGAATGTGATTTTGGTCGGGACGAGTTCGCGGACCGGACGTAAAAAGTGTACCGTGCGATTTAAGGAGAATCCATTCGTTCGCGATGAACAAATGAAAACGAATCCGGTCGGTCGGTGTCCACGAATAAGACGCGTTCCCGTTCAGACGTCGAAACGTAAAGGTATGATTAATTATGCGTTACATATATGGCATATCTCTCGATATTAAAAATTCCTCCGCTCTTTTTGCCGTCGATTCTCGTGACAGAGCTCGCACTACTTTCGCGCCATTATTCTAGACGATTGTAAACTCGTTGATCCTGCAACGAATATCAATAATATGCAGATAATAAAAAAAAAATGATTTGCTTATCATATACGATTAAACATTGATATATTCCAAACTCTCGTACGCCGCGCGCGTGAGAACGCTCGCTCGCTCAAGTATGCGAGCGGACGTCAGTCGGGACAAACCTCTCGTGAGAGCGCGCGAAGGCCCGCGGAGAAAAGAGCCGCCGAAGAGAGAGGGAGAGAGGAAGAAGAGGGAGCGTGTGCTGCCGAAGGTGGTGGCGAACGTGGAGGTGGAAGTGGTGGTGGAAAAAGGAGCTGGTCCCTCTTAGGAACGACTCGTGAGAGCCGTTCGTCTGGCGGGGGAGAGAGAAGTCGAGAACCCGCTTAATCCCACGCGACGGCTCGTGGCTCCTCGTGGCCGACGCGCGTCGCGTCGCCCCTGCATCGCCCTCTTTGTCCGGTCGCGAGGAGGCGGGAAGCGGGTAAGAGACGAGGAGAGTGGGATATCCCGGCTTAAGGTCGTCGCGTACGTCCGTGCGGCGCGGCGTGGCACGACGCGACCTCGTCGAGCATTTAAATGGAAACGTAAGGTAAACGCGCCAATTAAGGCCGCATTTGGCAGAGCTTTGCGCATTAGCATTACAGGTCGCAGAGAATCGGTGGGAATATTTTGCGCTCGAGTAACCGCCGGACGCAAATAGTATGGAAATTCAATATTACGGCAAATTGATAAGGATGTCTACTCAAATCTTGTAAAAAAATACTCTGATCTTGCAAGTATTTTTATTCAAAATTCCAGGTAAAGAAAATATTTTAAAGATTTTTTGTTGCAATTTTTTAAAATAAGTCTTTTAATTGTATGCGTTTTCTAATATTTTTCACTCATAAGTTTCAAATGCTAGATTTACAAATGTACTGAAAAAAAAATTAAATAGCTTTTGTTAAGATAAAAATTTTTAACTTGTATAACATTTTCATTTTTTATTACTAAAAATTAAAATAAAAAAAATGTATTATGCATATTCAATATTTTGTTAGGACATTGAATATATATAAACAGAAATAGATAGATATTTATAATATATTTTGGTGGATTGCTTACTGCTTACAGTATACGAGCAAAATGATTAAAGAGAGATTTTTTTTTTTAATTTCCTAAGTTCCAATAAAATTCCATGAGAATTCCTGATTTCTCCAGGTACAGAAAAATTCCCTGAAAATTCCAGGATTTCCATGTTTTTCATGGGGTAGACACCCTGGATAAGATTATATTATTAGTTAGAGAAAAGGAAGCACCGATATATGTTTTCGTACCGCAGAATGCGAATTTAAGAGCTCATGTCAAAATTAATATAGTTCGAATAAAGATTTGATAAGGATTTTTTATTTTATTTGCTGCAAAAAGAAATTTTTATATGATAAAATAATTTAATTTCACGAGAGATATATTATATTTTCGTCGTAAATAAAGGACCTTGACTTAAAAATTGTCTAATTTACATATATATGTCAAAAAACGATCCCTAAAAACATACTTCGAGTTATATGACGCTACTTGCAACTCAATATAATCGAGGATAATACTATCGTAAAGAGCGAGAATTATTCCTCGGCTCATCTCATTCGCGTGTAAATGAAGCCACAAATTACCCGTTAACAATCAGTTTTGTCTGATGCGATGACGTGTTAAGTGTCGATTCAGCTGAATCAATATACAGAGGAAAAACACATTTTCAATTCTGATTCGCGGTCGGAGATCGCGTGGGCACATCTGCGCAGGAAATACTCGCGCGAGGAACCTTGAACGGAAGAACGAACGCGGCCAATGACACAAAGAATGCCAGTTAACTGCTCGCATGATTTATTATCGATTTCTCGAAGCGATATCACTCGTCCAGCATGTTACGTATGCTCGAACGTACCTGTCGATCGTTCGCTCTTTTGTTTCGATCAACGTACAGAGAAGATGCTGTTGAATGATAAAATGATAAAAAAAGATTTTTCCTCTTCACCAAAACTATATCAACTATATTACAAAGAATATATATAATTATGTTTGTAGAAATTGAAAATTACATTAAATTTTTGGAAAAATTGTTACATCGCTCAGAAAAACATTCCTTATATTTCTACGTTCACGAAATATTATTTTGTCGAAGCTCTAAAAATATAAATATTTTCAAACAAATAAATTTAAAAAAATAAATTTAAGATTCTAATAGAATGTATACAACACAACGGGTAAATAAGAGCCTAGCATAGAAAACAGAGCGCGAATAAAAAAAAAGCCAGGGTTTTCGCCCGTTTTTTCCGTTGCGTTGTATAAATATCTTCTATGTATCATGGCGAGTTTCATCGAGTAGCAAATATTTTCACTGGCGTAGCGTTCTCAATCGACGGAACCGTTCGACTTGGTCATGAAAATATCGCAATGGAATAGCGCGCGAGCCAATCACGCGCAAATATTATCTCCAAGCGAATAAAGAGACGTCGCTGCTCGTCCGGCGCCCACTTCGCGGACTGGTCCCTCGTGCACAATAGCTAAACTAATATTGAAATATTGCCGGACGATTGGGCGCAGTGTGCATTTTTCAACGTCGGGCATCGGAGGCGCGACCGCCTAACAAACGCGGGTTGATATACGGGCGGCGGGCCCCATATTCACACACAATGCCGATTGTTAATACGAAATCATTTATTTACACGAGCGCACCCGATCGTCACGTAGCCACGTCGGGCCTTTAAGGACCGCGCCGATATCTAAACGAGCCTATCGCAATCGAACCGCCGTCCGTAGATTGGATCGCGACGTTGCCCTCAATGAGTTTATACCTTTTGGGACCGTAATGCGATCAAAGGATAAATTGTGCGCGAGAGGCAGCTGCGCCGAACACCTCTACCTTGATTGTGCAATATTTATAATCTTTTTTTTTTTAGATTGCAACTTTGTAATCATCGTCTGACTGGCATATTAGCACGAGCTAACATTAAATATGTGAATATATTCGATCCACGAATTTATTTGAATTTTGACACGCGTTTAATTGTACGCGAGAGATAAGCAATATTTTTTTTTAAAATTCTTTAATATCAGGTTATCGATTTTCGTTGCAAGAATAATGAATTTTTTTTGATCGTCTAAAATAATAGAAAGTATTGTCGACAGCAAGAGCGAATGAATTTCCAATATCGAGGTGTATACCATATATGTAGTACATAATTGATCATATAGACGCACGCACACGAGGGCACGAGTCGACTACGAGTGCCCACGTGTGCAAAGAGAGAGAGAAAAGGAAAGCGCGTGTCGAGCCATGAGCGGAAATTGAAAACGTTGGTGAAACTTGTGAGGTGAGCTAGTCACTGTCACGGAGAAAAAAAGATGTAGAAGCGTGTTGCGTGTTATATCATAATTATTTCAAATTACTTTTTCTCGAGTTAATTTCTTTCTACACAAAATTATCTTGATATAAAGACAGAATTTTAAATTATTTCGGCCAGATTTTCTGCGTTTCTCTAGCAGACGCGACAAGCGCGTTTGAAATTATGGATATCTCGCGAGCGATGCGCCGCGAAAATGAAATTTCCGCCACTGCGTCATAATTCACCCGTTTTGGATGCGTGCCAGGTCGCACGTTCGCAGGCACGCTTACGGTCGTTACGAAGAAAAACGATTTAGGCTCGGCTACCGCTGCCAAACATCGCGTGCGGCTTGCACTTTACGCACGTGCGTAGGCGCCTTTCGGCGCCAATAATAACCGAGGATCGTCACTCTTCTCAGGGTGAAAGCCGTTTCGAGGCGTGCGTCGTGACGCGTTACCTTCCTAAATGTTCCCTATGTGACGAATTCGTATAAATAGTTTTGCAACGCCTTCTCTCCTTCAACTGCACTTACCTATATCGTTCGTTTATGATTTTACACCGTCTCGGAGAGAAGAAAAACGATGTATCACGAGCAATTTTTTAAAACAGTTTACAAAAAATATCGCTAAAATAAGGCTGTGACTAAAGTCAATAATCATAGAATTTCGTCTCTTTATTCAAATTTGTGTAAACTTAGTGGAATGCTCTTTTGAAAAAAGAGGCGAGAACTAAATAATATTAATAAAAAAAAAAAAAAAAAAAAAACAGAATGACTAATTGTAAGTTCGTAGGCTACGACTAGCGAAGAAAGGTTTCGTCAACGCGTTATCGTTATTCCGTCGTCGCCGGTCCTCGCAAGCGAAGAACCAGTGACGACATAATAACGGATGACTCTGCCACACTCTGGATACCCACGCGCACTTGACCGCTACTGGCCCAGGGCCCACCGCAGTCGTCCGCAATAATAAGGCCCGGAATAAGTTATTATGCACCCTCATATAACCGATGCTGACTCTTCAACTGCGCGTTTCATGGACACCTCTGCGAATGTATAAGTCCACGTGCGTATACGCATTCATGCATAAATACGCACTGGATGTATTCAAGGTGTCCAATAATGACACACGCGACGTATATGAATAATAATAACTTTACTCGGTAAATATCAATCATCCAAAAATATATGTATTTTATATAGCATTTGCATATAATACAATTTATATATCTTGCGTATACAACGCCAACTTGGAATAAAAAATTATTTCATTTTTAAATTTTAAACAGTCTTTGTAATCGTTCTAGAAAATACCCAGTATTATATTCGTGATATTTACAGAGCACCCTATGTATACGCGAAAGGAGGCGTATACTAATTACGAGTGGTGACCAAGGATTTGAATTGTACGCTCAGCGAGAGAAAGGGATCGTGGGTAGTTCGGTAGAGAGGGTATAATTTTGTAAATCCCAGAGATGAATCGCCGTTGTCCGTGCTTATAAATTCCACGGTGGCTTTCGTTGCTACTAATTGACCCGTTCGTTGGCGTTCCCGCGCCCAGTCGTTACCGCTACGAAGAACATCCTCGAGCAAATTAAAAGCTGTCCCCGCGCTGCCCTCCGTCCACTCTGGCTGCATCTTAATCGGACTATCTCGAAAATCTTGACGAAAATCGCCGAAAATCGCGAACGAGCAACTGAGCGGCTTCTCTCCATTGTTCGCACCGGTGGGCTAATAAAAATTCGCGATGGTGTGCGCCGTGGCGAAACGCCAATCAACGGAGACGTATAATCAGGCTACAGCAAATAAAGCACCAGCTATAAGAAGAGACCGTCCGAAATGTTAAATTGGTCTAGATTAAGACCCTGGCTGCGCTTTCGTTGCGCGAGAAGCAGTTGCCTACTGTGCACAACCCGGTGATTATCCTCGGCGTGGGCTCGAGCCACCGAAAAATTGGCATCGAAATATCACGAGACAGTTTTACGACGGCTCGATTGGTCCGATATAATTGCCACGAATTCTTAAAATACTTAGAAAATAAACCAACGAAAGAAAAACTTGCGCGTAAAATTACGCGATGCGAGAAAATCATTATCTTTCCGATATCATATAAAAATGTATTTTTTTTTTTTTTTTTTACATTTATCTGCATTTGTGTAATCAAAAGTTAATGCTGTACTTAACATTCAGGAATTCCGACGACAGTTTCAATCTTCAATTGAATTATCGCGTTAGTAGTATAATTACTCGTCTGACAATTATACATCTCATAAAAACGTCAGAAAGAAACCCGTCGAGCAGACATTCGTAATGCATCTCTTCATGAATATCTTGGATATGCAGGTGCATTTAAATGTCACGCGTGCACAACAAACGTAACTTGAGTATTAAGAACGACGCGTAGAAGAAAACGAACTCCCTTGTGTGTTTGATATTAATTCCACGGCCGGGGCCTCGGCACGTCGGGGGGTAAAAAGTTAATTAAAACACGGTTATCTGCCGTCGTTTCATCTGTTTGTTCATTAATAGTAGCCCGGCGTGTCCAATCCATTGATTGGACCGCGCTATGCCACCCGATGGCGATCCACCGATGGAATAAGAGTCAATCGAGAAGTAATTAAGTGGGCTCGCTCAGAGAAAGGGGTCTCGCGCGCGAGTAATCCTCGGCGATCGAATAGACAACTTTGAAATTATCGAACGGTCGTAAAAAAAAATCTCTTTGTGGCCGAGCGAAGCCCGCGATTCTTATCGGGGCGACGCACCATGAATATTTATACGCGACAATCTGACGCGAGCGGCCAATATGTTACACGTCGCGCGACTTCGCGTCGCGATCACCGGCGGCAGATACCGGAGGGCCGTTGTCAAAATCGCCGCGATAAATCCGTCCGCGTCTGACGAGTCGATTAACGCCGGATCTTTATAAGATTCGACGATTAGACTGCCGAGAAGTGGCGGGACGATAACTGCTACCGACGATGACTTGATTGCTTATTTATTCCACTTCGATTTCCGAACTCCTTCGCCTACGTAGGAATCTGTGAGGGAGAGCGATTTGGTAGTTGTGCATCGCGTTTGTCATGTTAAAAAGGAAAGTAAGCCTGCTTAACAACTTTACAGAAAAAAAAATCTCGTTATACGAATTGAGCTTTCATTGATACTCCATTCGTTATGGAATTGATTCGCGTACAGAATATTCAAACAGCAGTGAAGAATAAATCGAATATTGACATGCCGTGCAAGAAAAATTATGGCCCTGTCAGGTTAATTAGAATTTTACGCAATTACGCGCATCATATTTATGATATACTGAATTGGGAATATCATAATATATGTGGTTTGTGGAGCGACTTTTGTAGCCATGTTTAGCATAATGTAATTTTTGCTATCAGCTAACACATTGTAAAGTATCACATAACATTTATATTATAAAAGATTTATCATTCTTTCTTTTTAGAAAGAACTTTATGACGTTTCAAACATATTTAATTACTAGAAACTTATTTTTATTTATGTATTTTATTATAAGAGAATTCAAGGATTTTATCAAACAGGGCGACCCAAGAATGCATATCAATCATGCAACAAGAATTCTCGGAACGTTATATTTTTATTTGAGTTACTCGAGTGCATATAACGTACATTGGTCCGACTGCGCTTCCCAAAGGTATCTACCCTCGAGCGAGCTCCACTGGAATCCCGGACAAAAAACGTCCCTTATCGAAATGTCTCTGGAGTCGTTCACGAAGAAGAAGAATGAAGAAGAGATGGAAGGAAGGAGATCTCTTCAGACCTGCAGGACACGTCTCGGACTCGAATAAGCGATCCCGGCAAGGTTCGGTTCGCGCGCACGAGACCAAATTTGGGGGCATTGCGAGGGCCACTGGGCGGACAGCTGTTTCTCAGGGTCGCGACCGCCAGGAGCATCGAGAAACAACAAGACAATTCCATATGATTTATATTTATGAGCACTCGGGCATTTAATAGCTGCCGCGCGTTGCATTCGCTTGTAAGCCATTCCGCGCGGGAAGGCCGCGCCGACGGGTCGACCGGGGCCTCGTTTCCAGAGCATACGAGACGTCAGCGAACTCCATGCAAGAGCTCGCATGAGACGTCGCAGTTAATCTCTTCCTCGTTTCGCGCGAGGCGCGACGGCGAAGGGGCGTTACGCCGCGAACGTTTAAATTGAAGCGCTATTCAGCGCCTGACGCGATTAGTACACTCCACCTTCTCTTCACCTATCTAACACCTTCAGAGAGCCGATGAAGGAGCTTACGTTCATTATTCTAACGAAATGAATGCTGCTGATTTCTTTCATCATTAACATTTACGAGCAATGAGGATGCTTATTCACGTCGATCCACGTTGGAATTGCACAGATGTTTTCGATTGCGTTAGATAAGTGAAGGAATATTTTTCTTACATGCTAGAGACTTGTTATTAATCTTTATGCTTTTGCTTCTTTCTATATGAAGAATGAAAAAACATTAATCGAGAAAAATTGAATTCGAAAACGTGGAGTATATTGAAAGATTGATATTTCATTAAAGAGATTGGAAAAGTAAAAATATAATTATTTTAATATACATATTTTTCCTTTTTGTAATAACTTTTTCAATGATTATTGCTCTCGTTGGTTTGCTTCAGAGAACAACTCCTCGCATATGAAAATCGCATTGTAAGTTATTTTTAATGTAAGTTGTTTTCCTAGAAATTATTTAATAACGTGTACTTAATAAAAGTATCTCTTTTTATCGTATACATATATCTTCTCTTAATAATTATATAAAGGCAACTGTGTCGGGGTATTTTAATTGTAATACAATCAACGCTTGTTTCTCACAAGCCAGTGACCATAAGATTCATGCAAATAAATACAATGACACATCCTTACAAGAAGCAATCGTGTTCTCTTGAATATGCAACTTTCGTGGAGATAAGAGATAAAATTAAGCTGTTGCTTGTGTGCTGACTCGTTTAAATGTTGCGCGAGATATTTGCATTGACAACGGGTTGCCGAGATGGCTTTCAACTCTTTCCGACGACGCAAGTCATTACCTCGAGGCAGCGATTGCCTGTCATTCACTATTACAATACGAACGTCCGCCGGGCAAATAAATCTTTTCCGATACTGCGTATTGAAAAATATTTTTATGTGCCTCGCGCACGTGTACGCTCGACGCGTAATCACGGCCGCGAGATTTCTTTTCAAAACTCTCTCCTTCCCTCTCTCTCTCTCGTGTTTTCGTTGGCGCATCGGCCAATGCAATGATTGCACACCGTGGCAGAGAAGACACGCAGGCAAACCGAGTATCGCGCGACGTTTATTCTCTCGTCGATACACCTGCCGTCTTATTCCAGCGTGCGTACGCCTCCGCCGGTCGTCATCGTTCTATGTAAAAGAAGCACCATGAGACGGCAGGAGAGGGTCGGAAATTTCGATCCGTAGGTTCGATAAAGGAACAGAGCACGAACTGTTCGATAGACATCTCCGAGATATCCCCTCTCCCCTCCCCCGCAAAGAGTCTCCCCCACACTTGATATAATAAAATATGGGCCCCCCCCTCCCCCGCCCCGATATCGAATCGAGTAGGACAAGTTCGAGGGCAGGCATTGAGCGTCAATCAGGGAAAGTGATTTGTAAAGGAACAAGCGCGTCATGTGAAATCGGGCATGCATACGCAACGCGACGCGCGTGTTCCTTCGGCTTCGATTACGGAGCTACATGTGTGTGTGTGTGTGTGTGTATGTGTGTGTATGTATGTGTGTACGGTTGCTTTAAATTATAAAACCAATTTCCGCCCTGAGAATCGAGGTCGCGGAGGTCGCGGAGGTGCATAATAACGAGGCGGATGCAAGTGCGCGCCGGCTTTCTTCCTGTCCCCGAGGATGTGTCTCGGCTATTAAAGGACGCTGCATGCAAATAAAGGTATCCCTTTCCAGGTTGGGAAGGGAGGGTTTTCGGTGGCGACAGCCTGTGTGGACCTGCTGTGTACCTGCTTCTTTGGTGGCACAGAAGGGACCTAATTTCAGAGACGGTGAATTTCAAGGAAATATTATACGCGATGGGTAATTTCATGAGAAAGTGAAGAATATTACGCAATTTATATTTTTATATTTTTTATATTTATTTTTTTAAGCCTTTTTTTTCAAGGATCTCTGATATCGACTTCTCAAAAAACAAGTAAACACATTCAATTTATATTTATTTTACATTCCTTTTTAATTTTGACGTATTAAAATAAAAAAAAAACTTCCAATAAATTTTGGTTAAAAAAAGTTAATTAAATTATTAGGATGAATATATTTTTGCATCTACTAAAATTAAAATCTTTTTTAAATTATAATAATAACGAACTAGTAAATTACACTACGATATCATCTTGCCATAATAATTAAAAATGTTAAAATATCGCAGATGCGCGGTCTATGTACCTTAACGAAGTTCTTGCTCCTAACGACGACAATTAGAATAACGAATTCCATGAACCGGCGGAGTTTACGCTGGTTCGTTAATTACGATTTTTAGCGTTGCAGGTAGCTCGATACCGAGAAAACCGCGGATCGACAGAACTTTCGGAATGACGCCCTTAATGCCGACGTTCTGCGCTTAATTAAGGTTGTCACGGAAGAGCTTACCGCGCGCGTTGCATTCCGCTGTCTGACATCGACACGTTTCTTTGCTACGCTTGAGCGATCCAGTCCGACGCCTTTCTCTCGTTTGTAGCGACGAATCGTTGATTAGCGAGCGCGATTTCTTTTACGATTTCTTACTGTCGAGATCCTCGTGTTCAAACTCTGATGAAAAATGCGCTAGTATCGGCACACAAACTGGCTTCCTTTCGAAGACATGTTTGTAAAATTATGGAAAATTAGTAATGTGATTAGCGAAATATGCTGTGGAATGAAGAAGCGTGCTAGGATGTAAAATGTTATGATTATACAACAGCACAAGAGGGTCCGGATCTTAATTCTTGTCGGTGAAAGATATAAGATACCAAACAGATCGCGGCTACGTTGTTCCGAGAAAGGTATAGGGTATTAAATTAATGCGCGTTCAAATTTACACATCCAAACACAAGGTGCGTATTCGAGATTAATGGAGTCGTGCCATCGTGATAAAACGAATAGAAGCCGCATTCGAATCGGCAGTACGAAAAAAAGGACGGGACGCACCATCTCTCGCGCGCGAAAAAAAAAGAATAAATACGCGTAAGATGATACCGTGGTAACGTCTTGATTTAACGAGTCGCAGATACAAGATTGCAATCAGAGCACAGAGAGTTTGCACCTGGGGCCGGAGGGCATCGATCGAGATCGTTCATTGCTGTGTGTCATGCGTTCCGCTCGCCTTTACGGTTACTTTTAACAGTCCTCGATACTCTTGCACAGTGATCATCAACTTTTTTGCATCATTGGAACACGATTCCACGTGTGCACCTGTCTACTGAACTTTTACAAAGCCTAGAACTGTCTGTCGCATAAATTAAATTTTTTTTTATATCAATATTCAATTATGATGTAGAAAATAAAGCAAATATTAATAACTGAAGTAGCAAATATAATTATACGCGCGTATGGGATATTTAAATTAAGGCAAGTAACAAAGTGAATAATAGGCAATCGTTGCCTCGAGATAATGACTTGCGCCATCGAAAAGCCATCTCGGCGGCAGGCTGTCAATGCAAATATCTCGCGCAACATTTAAACGCTTCAAGCATCGGCCAGCTGATACGTTCGAGTTGATAACATATTTTAGTCAAGATATTCGTGTCCACGACCACACACGCGCGTGCTGCGTGCGCACATTGTAAAAATGGCCCTCTTCAAGTTCCTTGCACGCGTCCGATCGCTCCGGAATTGATTGACATGTTGTCTAATAACGGCTAATGATAATGTATTTTTTCGGACCACCAACGTTCCCGATAAATATGCTATCCAAGGTCCATCCACCCGGGCCAAATCCACATCGACTAATGACTCACTCGCGACCGGCAATTTACCTCGCTACGGAGGCAGAAACTGTCTCCAGGGTACACGTGCCCTTCATCAGTAATCATATATTAGGGGACCACGGTTGATTTGCACGCACGATGGATGGGCCAGCCGCCAAGATTTAGGTCCTCTTCGCGTCATTACACGGTGCTATTCATTCAGAATTTTATCTTTGAAGAAAAGAAATCGGTAATTTGATTTTATTATGATGTTTAATTAATTTATCGATGAAATAAAACACTTTATATACAAGTAATAAATCGAATAATCGAATATTTTGTACGTTTTGAGATGATAATAATTAACAAAAAAAAAAAAAAAAAAACGTGAACCACAAACGGAAAATTTAAGCTTAAATAAAATTCAAAATATTATCCGAAATATGTTGCAGCATACAAAGAGGGCTGAACCATCCGGTGATTAAAATACGATAGTTTATTTTCTTAAATTAAACGGTAATGTCGCCAAAATAAATGTTCAACATCGGATATGTGTTTTCAACAATCTTTTATGATACATATATTTTTATACTCTATAATACGATAAAACTAATAAGAAAAGATCTTGCTTATACAGGGTGTTAAAAAAAAAAACTATTCAATATTTATATGGTAGATAAGATACACCATACTAAGTAAAAAAACCTTAGAAAACATAGGTCGAAAGCTTAACTTTCTGAAATATAAATATTTTTGTATGTTAGCATCATGATTGACTTACTGACTTCTACGTGTCGCATACGACGAGAGAAGAAGATGATCTGTCTAAATCTTTATCTCGATATTTACAGAAGATGTTCCACTTCATTAGAGTAATATGACATTTCAGCACGATACTTTGTAATTATGTAATCATCAAATAGATCCGCAATCGCCGGTTGATGACAACTGACTGATTGCCGATGAAATCTTCTGTTATGAAGTATGTATGGAAATTAAATGAGAACATTCAGAACGTGGTTTATAAACATTGAGGTAAACATTGCATGCGACACGTAAAAGCCAAAGTCAATCATAATGCTAATATACAAAAATGTTTATATCTCAGAAACGGTTGAGCTGTGAACCTATGTTTTTTTACTCAGTATGATATGTCCTATCTACCATATAAATATTGAATAGTTCTTTTTTAACATTCTATATAAGAGATAACATTAACAAAAAATACGTTAAAAATTAGCATATATTGAAAAAACCTTGAAGATAATGTAAGTTCTCTTTAACAATACTTTCAAACAGGATCTTTTCACACAAAAGAACCGATTCCGTACGGCGTAAAATCTTGAGAGGTATGAATATTTTCCAAGACACGTAGCAAGTAGGAATATACATTCCTCTGGAAACAGTACGCGATAAACGTGAGGTGCCACGTTTATCATACGTCTCACAAACAACGTTATCCTCCGTCAAGGGTAATTAGATACGTTTCTACAGCTTGCCTTGCATGTATGCGTTGCGGTTGAAAAACTTAGACGAATATCTTAACGCTTCGACAATGTGGCGATCCGCGTCGTGCGTTTCAGACCAGCCGCGCTTAAATAAAGTATCCTCAAGGTATTATGTTCCAACGAGAGACAGCTTTCCACGGTACAATTTTCGGAAAAGTCCATTTTGACCTATTCACGGAGCTGCCTGCTTTGCCTCTGTTCGTGCTGCCTTTTCTGCGAAACACATGCTTTACCTAGAATTAGGGTTCTTCCGGCTTTTTCTCATTTTTTTTTTTTTTTTTTAAGCGAACGAAGTATCAATTGTGGAAAAACTAGAACTGTCGGCTTTCAAAGATTATTCGACGCCCTCTTTGTAGTTCTTCCAACTGAAATGCAGCTATTTCATAAATTTACAAATCCGGAAGCCTAGCAAATAAATATACAGAACCACAACGGTACGGATTTTCTTTCTTGGCAAACGTTTGCCTGACGCTTCTCAATGTTTACAAGACATTAATCTTCTGTTATGTAATTGTCCACGAAAAAGTTTTATGATCAATACTTTTTTTATCTTTTAATTTATTTTATTGTAAGTCGCAGTCACGTACAAAATAATTTATTTGTTCAGTGAAAATCGTGTAATAGACACTGAAAAATCCATCGGCGAATGAAATAAAAAAAATCTGGAAAAGCCGAGAGGAAACGCCGTGTCGGCACACATTGTCGGCACCGCCCCCTTTACAACTCTTCCGTTCACCCCCGAACCTCCGACAGGAACATCGCCGTTTCTCGGATCTGAGGGCCCGGGGATAGCAGGAATCGCGCCAGTGTGGTCTTCCATTCCGCCAGACGTCCGCCCCACGCGACCTCAATTTATTCGACACCTCCCCTCGCCTTCAGCGCTCGGAAACTGCTCCGGATCTTTTCGAGACGAGACGAACGGAGCGCGTCGAGATTGAGAAGAGAGGCGAGCGAAGACTTGGCTGAGAGGAGAGTGCGAGTGCGATCGTAACAGAGTTATTATGCTAATGAAAGACGAATCCTAATTACGGTTAACATATCTCCCGTTCGATCGTCGATCTTACATTATCGTGTAGACTGTGAATGTTTTAAGCGTTTCTCAAGAGTCGTCGTTTGATTGGGAATTAAATCAAAATTTGGACGATATTAATACGAACGACGAGAAAATTATGACACGCGACATGATCGCTACATGCTTATTATGATAATTATGCGCCATCAACTGCTTGCTGATTACGATAAATTGTATAAAATTGTACTAATATTACAGCTTCGCTATTGAAACTAATTTTCAATATTTTCAAGCGAAACGATTGCCAGATGACGGTTTTCTAAGAAGACTGACATTATGCCGCGAATTAAAGCGTTAATAAACAGCGCATATCATTAGAGGAACGATTAAGTCACGCAAAGAAAAAGAAACATGCGAACAGTTTCGCAACATAAACGTCCACGGTATGCCTCATAAAATATTCGACATGAAACCTCGATCACCGAACCTAGTATCTACCCAGAATAATTATCCAGTTCCGGAAATTTTAATACGCCATGCTATAAATGCTTTTGACAATTTTTTATGTTCAAAAAGAAAGAGAAATAAATTTTATAATATATTTTATAA
>NW_021850941.1:2453611-2489802 GCF_003651465.1 Formica exsecta
AAGATATAATATAGATTAATCATTTAATTATATTATCCATATATATTTTCGAGACGATATACATATAATAGATGTGTAGATAAAAATAATAATCTAATAGTAATTTATACATGCATTTATGCAACTAATAATTTTATATATAATTCTTATTAAAAAAAAAAAAAAAGAAAAAAAAAATAGAAATACAAAAACAAATTTATGTGGCATAATTTAAATAAGTTAAATTAAATATAGATGATATGCACAAAATCGTAAACTAACATTTGCAATTACGTTAGCTTCTTACCCAGGCAAAAATGATCCAGGCGAACGTATCTCTGACGCGAGAGCGAGATCTCCCCGTCCGTCGATGCCACCCAAGTTTTAATGCCTACTCTCGCGAGGCAAAAGCGCAGGGGTGTGTCCGCACCTGTACCTTGAATTAGGCCAATTCAAATTTTAATCGGTCCGCCACCCAGGGAGCATCGCGCGGCTTCCAGGAGCCGCCACCGTGACCCTCCCGCAGAATCAATCGCTATATAATTTTATTCGCGTCAATTAGCTCGATCGAGCTAATTGCTTGCGCCAGACTCGCACGCAACATTAAAAAGTGAAATAGATATTCATTAAAAATAAATCGCAGTCTTGGAATAACGAAGAACGGTATGAAAAGTTTCCTCGTGAAACTCGGACTATATTTCTTCATTAGCATTCTATCTAGATAAAGGCAAGGTAAAATTGTTGATAAGATGGTGGTCAGCTCACATATCTGTAGTTGACGTAACGCGAGGCGAAATGCCGAAAATAAAGCAAAAGAAGCGAACGCGCTCTCCTTCTCTCCTTCATCGTAACGTGTCGATGAGAAAGCAATCATACGTACGACCGTATTCGTGATTGCTGGAGGAGATATTGATTAGCGAAGCGGCTCTCCTATCGCCACTGCAAAAAACGGCTACGCCACGCCACGTAACGATGAATCCGCATCGCCAAAATATTAAACAAGCGATAATTGCGTTTAATGTTGCGGCGCCCTCGCCCTCGGCTCGCTTATTTGAAAAATTGAGTCATTATACGTTTCGCCGTTACCACGTCGAGTTAACGACGTACCGCTTCGAGGCGGTACCTAGTCTCAATACTGCCTTTGTTCTCCAGCCAACACGTACACAGGCCGTGAAAAAACTCCAACCATGGCGAAATCGTGATTATAAAATGACCGTTCAGAATAAGCAAGAAATTTGTTCTTTCAAAATTACAATATTTTTGTACATATTTAATTCGATGAAAAGAGCACGAGAAAAATTATTTTCGCGAATTATTCATATCTAAATAAAAGATATTTAAATAAACATGAGATATGATTTTCTCCAATTTAGTAAATAAATATCATGAATCTTTCCTTCCGTCAAAATCATTATCTGTGATAAAATAGCTAAATATATTAGTGATCACGTGGATTTCGCAGAAGTTTCTTCTCCTAACGCTGTTCTTAAGCCTTCGTTTTCCAAGATTCACGAACTCGAGAAAATCCGAGGCAAAACCAAGCGTTTAGTAATGTTTTTGCAAAAATAACGTTGCACGAAGAGACGCACGCTCCGCTTTATAGCGCCCTAAATTAAGACCTTCCTCTGCTGCCTATTCCCGCCGCTGAACAACCCGAATGTCCCGCAGGACGGTCTCTCCCGCAATTTGGCGAAATTACAGGGTGGCGCGGCATTGATTAAGGAAGAAAGGAGGGGGAAGAGAGGAGAACGATTAAACAATCTAGGCCTCCCTGGTAGAACTTCTGGGAGGGCGCTTGTTCTCTCTACCGAACGCAGCTTGTCTATTCGCGTTGCGCGCACTCTCCACCTCTTGTCCTTGCTCTCTTTCCTTCTTCTTGGCGAGGAGCGCCCGCTCGCGCAGGCAGATGATCGCCTTCAGGCCATGCACTCAAAATGAAGCAGTTATACGACCGAACTAATAACATATTTAGGAGGGCGAGCGTATCCCCACCCGAGATATCTTTCGCGACCTCCCAAGACGGACACGCTTCCAGGGCGCGCGTCGCGTCTCAAGTTGGATCCAGGACAAGCACGAGATCGATTCTCTCGGGTGTTTGTGTATGTGTGAGAGAGAAAGAGAATTTCTTGAAATACCAAAATAAATGTTTGATCCTAGAAAAATATTCACGAAAAGAGAATTATTTTGTCAGACGAGCGAATGTGGAACCTAACCCGCGCCTTGTAAAACATGATTAAATGTTTGTTTGATAAATATCTGATAATTACCTATTAATTAAAAAATACGGCTTTAACATTAAAGTAAATTCAGACATACGAGTGGACAATTTTTCGAAACATTTGCCAGAAAGTGGCAATACAAGCGCTATCCGACAAACGCCAGAAGCTTTTAGTTCGTAAATAGGTGTATTCCGCATAGTGACCACATCCTTCTTTTCTCCCATTTCCGAGGATGAACCCGAGACGGGCGAGTCGGACGAGAAACAGGCTCGACAATGCCTCTGGTTTCCATGGACTTGAACTCTCCACAATGGAACCACCGAAGGCGCCCTTTGTCGGCGTCCAGCTTCTATCGAGTCACGACGTTTACGGTCAAGCCGGACCACCAACACGTGCCAACCGACCTGAAACACATGTTACCAAGTTTCGCAAGACCGTCTCGTGCCCTCGGTCGGTGGGTGGCTGGGAGTGCCAGCGATATACATCATATAAATCAGCGTTTCCAAGAAAATCTTAAACCTCTAAGAATAGCTATTTTTAGGATAAATTAAAATAGAATTAGTTATAATTTGAAGGCTGTATAGACTGAATTAAATAAAAATTTATAATAAATACATAAATAGGAATTATATATACTCATATATTTACTGTTAAATATTGTCATGAGTGCGATGCACAAAAATAAATCGATGGAAATTAGTACAAATAAAATCGTATGCCGATCGATCGTTATGACGAATGTTATGATTGTAGCTTCTGGAATTCGTCTGGCGCGTCCTGGGTGGCGAGTTAATTAAAATTTGAATTGGCCTGAATCTGATGCATGTAAAGACGCGGACAAGCTTAAATGCGCGTTATTTTTTCGCCCCTTTTCGTTGTCCTTTGCTAAGAAATTTTAATCACTGAGGCGGAGTTCGATAGACGACCGGCACATCTTGTAAAAGTACGATGTTTCGTGCAGATATATTCTATACAATAAACTGAAAAGTGGCCCTTTGCATATTTTGGTCAATTAGTTCAAATATTCGTAGAGAATATAAAAACAAAGTACCGAACCATGTCAAATAACTAATAATAACTGAAGCAACACCAAAATTTTCTGCAAGTCATCTTTTTAAAGCAAAAAATAGCGAAGTAAAGTCTTGCTATAAAAATATTTATCTCGCGTTATAAAATCGTCATAAAACATACATTTAAATTACGACTACAGTTGGTGCGAGGAAAGTCACTTCGCACATATGTAACCTCCATATTCCTTTTTATAGTCATTTAAAACAACTGTGTATTTGTTTCCTCATTAAAATCTGCCATTTACATCATATTGTTGCGACTGCTCCTCCCATGCGCATTTAACCCAATCAATTTAATCGAGACGAAAATTACATGGCAATTAAGCAACCAAATATTTGACGATCCACTTCTGCAAAAGTAAACGACGTACGACCATCTGGGTGGCGGATCGATTAAAGCGAATTGGCCTAATTTCGATACGTATCGCCGCCATACAAAATCAAATTTTAATACGTCGTTGTTATATGTAACGGCGGTGATTTCAAGAGAACCGCCGCTTTCGCCATAGCTACCAGAGAACGTTCCCCGACGCTCGTGAACTTTTAAACTGCTCCCAGCCACGCATACGAGGACCACACGCATACGACGATAGACGTTGAAAGCCGTTTACGAAACTCGATTCGACCGGTCGGCCTGCGTAATTGCGCGTCTCGCATATGTCTCAAAATAAAAAACAAATTTCGCTTCTACGGATGATATCGTTCAATGTGTCACGCATGTTCTTCCGAGATTAATTTCTCCCGATATCTTCGTTCATTGCGTTATTCATACCATATTCGGAATGAAATGACAAGTTTATATTGGAATATTTTTTTAAAGAAGTTGCCAAACTTCATATCAGTGTTTCGCATCAGAGCATCTTGTCACAAAAATCACGTACTATGAAAAAAATATTAAGGGGTCTTTCTAGTTTGACATTGAAAAGAAGGCGATTTTTGGGAACTTTTTTTTTTAAGTATAAAACATATATAATTCTAAACTTTGCATGTTTATTAAATAACATTTCAAGTATATTCTGAATTTTTTTCAAACAAAAATATTTGTTTGTTTCGGAGTTATAATAGTCCAATCAGGGTGTCTAAAAAAAAAAATTGTTCGTGGCAAACATGATTCCAGCCGTTATACTAGAATAAAAAAAAATATTGAAAAATAAAAAAATGGTAGCGTTTCAAAAAAAAAAAATCGGTTTTCACCAAAGAATTGGTTAGTTTTGTAAGTCGCAAAATTTGAATTTTGTAAATATCGATTTAATTCTAGTTCACACGATAACCACACTCATACAGATTAAGAATTTTTTTGGTTTTTTTATTTCAGATGACTATAATGGCTGGAATCATATCTGCCATTTTTTTTAGACACCCTGGTTAGATTACTATAACTCCGCGAAACAAACAAATATTTTTGTTTGAAAAAAAAATCAGGATATATTTGAAATGTTATTTAATAAACGTGCAAAGTTTAGAATTAATATGTATTATACTTTTCTTTTAAAAAATTCCCAAAAATCGCCTTTATTTTCAGTCAAACTAGGAAGACCCCTTAAGCGATATAAGAAGACTAATGACGTTTCATAATTGCGTTATCGAATACATTGAAGGATTTAATCAAAATCTCATCGCACGCATCAGTGAAATCTTGACTGTGACAAGTTTATCGGATACCAGGTATCCCGCGCGGCTTCCAAACATGCAACGTGCTACGCTTTCGCCAGACTACACCTCCTTGGGACAGGTGCATCCCGTGAACGAGATTTCGAGAGAGAATCGCCCGATCGTGAACTCTCCGCCGTATGTCACTCGCGCTTTCGTTCTCTTCGGTCGCGGACCGTAATGAGCCACGTTGCAAAAAGCCGAGAGCGAACGAATCGGTGTAACGAACCGATGGCAGCAAGCTGACATATTTATTAACTCGGCCGACTTATCTCGATCGTATCGGTTCCCCTGTTCTCGCGAGTTTTCTGCCGGCCAGCCGCGGCGGCTGCGACGGAGCTCGACCGCCCATGTCGAGGGTCCGAGCACCGGGCCGACGAGTCGAATCGTGTTATGAGAGTTTTATCGGCGTGCCCCGTGCCCGCGAAGATCGCGAAGAGTGCCGATCGTCGAGTTGTACAGGAGAGCTAATTGCGAGCCGCTCTCTGACATCGCGCGGTTCACAAACAGGTACAGACGCTGTACGCGGCTCGTTAAGAGGCGGATCTTTAAGGCGGGTTGCGCCGCGGTCATGCTGCCAAAAAAATTCCGCGAATTACGACGGGCCCCGGGATGCGAGTAAGGATTGGACAAAGGATTCTTTTTCTTGCGAATATTATTGCGCTCAACGATGCGTGGAAAAGGACCACCACCATGCTAATGGTTGGACGATAAATTAACGGATAGATATTATATTTAGGACAATAGCTGAGAAAGGGAAAAAATTTGTAAAAAATATTACAATTTTTAAACGAATAAAGAAACTCCCTCTCCATTAAATACTAAATAACTCGGTAAGATTATAGCAAAAATATGCTCCATCAAATTGTATTTGACGATAGCGGGTGCATCTTCATAAAATACAAATTATTTCTCGCAGATGTATGTTTAAATTCAACTAAAATTACTAGAACACGAAAGAATCAAATCTAATTATTTAAGTACAGTTGTAGCCATTTAAAGCTTGGATGCATCCTGCGCGAGATACGCAGGAGCCGCGGATCAAAATCAAAATCTCACAAAAATGTACATTTATAAAAAGCTATCTTCGCGAAATTGCGTATCATTCCGTGCCATCAAATTCCGCACAACAAATTCCGCGCGGTACGGGCGATTTTTATCACTCACCACGACGATTACCGAGTGAGCAAAAACACTGCAAAAAAGAAAAAAACGCGTATACGCCAAGATCGCGACGGCGGGAATTCCACGACGTCCTTTCGCATCCATAGATGTGCCGGTGAATAGAGGGAGAGGGAGGGGGAGGAACCGATCGCGAACGTTAGGGACAGGAAAGAGGGCCCCACGAGTGTTTCCACTTATAATAACATTCCGAAACACGTAAATACACTCGAGTGGCACGGAGCTATGCTGTAGGTCCTTGGTAAAGACGACGGTCGGGTCGGCGATCGTGGTTAAAGCTGGATCTACCAATGGCCGCTCTTGCGACTACCAGTTGTCGACGGCCTTAAGCGTCATTTCGGAAGAAGTGTTTTTCTTCTTGGCAACCTGTCGCGCTCTCGCTACGAAACTTCGCGATATCTCGATGACAGCGACCTCGTTTTCAGTATTTTCGTTACGAGCGAAAGGTCCTCTCTCCTGTTCGGAAAGCTGACAGATAATTTCCTCATCCGCTTGACAGGAAACCCGAAGGATAATATTTTATCACCGTCGGGTTTTTATCTTACAAAAGATGAAGAAACGTAAGATTAATCGATACTTACTGTTTTGGAGAAATTGCGTGCAGTATAAAAAATCAATTGCACGTAAATCATGATAAACACACTTGTTCTCGAGTTATTAAAACATGAACGACTACATATCGTTTGGATTTATATCACAATGATATTTAATTAGTATGTCATTCTTCCCATGTATGTTAAGATAAAACACTTTTATTTATCTCAAAACTGATCTCTACTCTTTTTATTAAATTATAAAATTTTCTTTTTTTATGCATAGATAGTTTAATTATCCAATATATTAATTCTACTAATAGAAACGTAATAAAGAAATGTAATAAAGAGATCATAGGCATTTCAATAAATTTTTCATACCTATATAAAATTGTATCACGTATTTGAATTTTTTCATCTTAACTTCAGTTATAATTAGACCAATTTACATAAGTTATCTTTTTCAACTACTTGCACAAAGACTTTTAAGGAAACTATTATTACTTAACATTCATATTTATATACGGTATTTCATGTTAAATTAGAAAAAAGTGAATACAAAAATTATATTGAGCGACAATGAAATATGTTGACATTATAGTACTAATTAGATACGCCGCGAAAGAATTCGAGATTGCCACGTGGCATCGTCAGTTCTTTTAGGATTGACGCATCGCGAACGTCTCTTCTTCGCGGGACAGATCGTCGGAGACGAGTACATCGGTTCGTTAACCGGTCACTTCCTTGCACCGGTAAAGGGCCGAAAGCGTGTCTCTCAGATCTTACCGGTCGTCAAGTGATTGACAGACTCTCATAACGAAAGGTATCGCTCGCAGCGATCGCTTCCTCGTCTGACTTCGTCGTGGCAGTCTGGAAATGAGCGAAATATACGTTTGTTACATCCACGAATTATATGACAACCAGAAGCGTTCTCGCAAGCGGTAAATCCTCTCAGTCCTGTTGCGAAAAAATATCCGATCCGCGGATATATGAGATTCGGCGAAAATTCCGTTCTCTTTTTAAAAGAGACGGAGAAAGAAAAGTATAAAAAGTCAGGTGATAGTATCGAGAAGTGTATAAACACAAAAATATGGTCCGCAGGCGGTAAAACGGACCATTTCAAAGATTCGTCGCGTGCACGCAGTTACGTGCACGCGATAAAAAATAATCGCATTTAATCCTAATTTAATTATTAATTAGAAATATCATTTACCCTTCTTGTTTGCGCGACATTCTCGATAACCGGAAAATGCGTGCTCGTCAAACGATGCGTATTTGCAACAACGACGTAATTTACCGCATAATTATTATGCATAATTAACTATCGCAAGCGCTCTCTTACGATTCCTTAACTTTCTTTTGCTCCAGTCCCGATTCTTTGGATAATCGCTGCCGCACAAATTGGGACCTCAAGGCGCACGCTCACGGTTGCACAAAATTATAGCTAGCACAGGACTACGAACGGTCTCGGGCCCAACGCTTAATTAAGACAACCGGACAGGATTTCGAGATTTTAATAAGCAAGTCGGTAGCAGTCCTCTACCGCGATCGAAAATAAAAATTAAACAATTTTACGTCATTATTATTAAGAAATTATTCACGGACAAAGGGACAGACTCGACCTGTCGCCACGTGACAAGACAGGATATTTGTCGCTGTTTCGTCGCTAGAGTTTGTCTAGACTGGCAAATGAGCGACCGGTAATTACATTGCTTTAGGCGAACCCATCGTGGTTATTCGAAGCCGTGCTTAAAATCCCCTTAAATCCCTCGGACGACATCGTCTTCGTCTCGGAGTTCTCGATGGAGCCCAAGATAAACGCTCGCGCCTTAAACGAGTCGTGTCCGCGATCTGTTGTAGAAAACGCGCTAATAAATTGTACGTCCAATGAATGTAGAAACCCGCACGGTTGTAAATACTGCGTATAGCGTGTTAAAAAGATTTAGCATTCTATAAAATTTGCAACCAGCTATGCCCAGTGAAAAACGATAAAATACTTTTGCTTGCGCTTTAGGTAATGAAAGTTTTATTGTTTTATGACGTTTGTAGATGAAGTTTTACGTCGACAATTAAACGATTAATGTCTTCTACAATCTTGTAGCAAATTTTTTCGTTTCAATTAAAATATATATTAATTTATTATTTTATTTATTTTACGAATAGCTTTATTTCGGTACGAAAATTAACTGCTAATTCCCAATTTATTTTTTTTAATAAGATAAATTGCGACAATGTAAGAAAAGTATGTGTGATTGTGTCTATTTATATACTTTAATTTACTAAATTAAATTATCGCTGTAATTAAACTTGGCCTTCCAGAACAAATTTCATAAAATTCAAAGAATAGTAAATCCGGTTAGTTAAGACGATTTATCTTTTTCATCTTTTTAAATACTACGCTTTGATGGTCGATCGATGAGCATGCATTTTTCAAAGTACCTTGCGTAATAGTAAAATTATGTAAATTTGGCATGAAACAAACGATTTGGCGATTTTTGACCGAGCCGAAAAGTTGAACGCCTCGGTGATTTTACGAAAAATACAAAACGAAAGAGACTATAAGGGAGACCGACGGGACCGTTGGACGGTATTCGATCTTTGTTCATAATCCGTGCAACTTCCTTCCGTTCGGCATGCCGCACAAGCTTCTTTCAGGTCCGAACTTCAAAGAAATGCATACTAACAGAACTATAGTAGACTTACGCGCTCTGAACAAACGGTTCAATAGCATCTTTACAGTCGAAATTTGATAGCAATAGACGTAAGCAAGAGAAAAGAAAGAATTCCTGAAATCACATATACATACAATATTATCATTTTTCACAACACAATATTGTGTAATATTGCGGAACAAGAATTGACAGGCATTGTTATATAGGCATAATCTTGTCGTTAAATTTTATTCCGCAAAATAAAAGCTTCAAGATGACCACGCAAATGCAAAGCGAGAACGCTTCGAGGTTGCACGAGAACGTAACAAGGAAAAATATTTACTCGAGCGCAAACAGAGCTGATGGTAATCCCGAATGGGTCTCTTCGGTGAAAACGGGGCGCGATATAGATCTCACACGGCGGGTGAGAGAGAGAGACTACCTGTCTCCCCCATCCGTCGATACATGGTGCCTGTGTATGAATCGTCCGGAAAACGCGGACGGGTTTCACTTAATACCGTGGATTAGGGTTTAAGACCTTCCATCGGCCATTCATTCGAAGGGTACAATAAACGTGCCGACTGCAGATGGAATTATTCTTAAGCGAGTCCCGAGCCTACTACGCGCTGCATCGGCAGGTACAATGATCTTTCGTAACCGAGCCGGAAGTGACTGAATGCAGGGCGCAAGCGGCTAAAGCGCTGAATCTGTGTCATCGAGATTACAGATTGCTAGGACAAGCGCGATGTACGACGATGAAATAAAATGCTTCGGATATATTGCGCAGCAACGATATGAGGTTAATAATCGTGTAACAACATGCAATTTATGTATACGAAATAAAGTTAATCTCGACACATTATGCGCTCAATTTCCATCGAGTTGCAGTAAATTATCTCATCACGACCAGTTTCATTGCCTCGTGGTTAAGTTGTTCATCGAAAGGAGTCAATTGATCGATCATTGATCGATTAATCAATCGTTTGACCGACTTCATGTCTCGATAAATTTTATATCTAAATATATATCTATTATATATATTTATATCTATTATATATATATATATATATCTATATCTATTATATATATCTATTTTATATCTTGTCCTAATTTTACGAGATTAAGCGATTATTTTTAAAAACTATCTGTTGCGCCGAAATGAGCAATTAATATAATATTTCGATGAATGAAACCACTTTGCATCAGATATTCTAATAGAGTATTCAGAAACAAAGCTTACGTACAGAAAACATGTGCTGATAAAAATTAATAAATCACTACGTATATGACAGACGAAGAGAACGCGTGACACAAGCACAATTCTCGCATCGGCTTTAGGGCATTTTGTAAGAATATTACACGTCCCGCGAAATAAAAAACGCTTTGCACGCTTTGTTCTTGCTTATTATTTACTAGCAGACGAGACAGGACCTTTTGCAACAGAGAATTCTTGTTGCGTTTATAACGTAATTATTCGCTTTGGTTTTCCTCGCGATGACATCAAAATTACAAGCATAATTGTCAATTTCAAGAAATTAGAAAACCAAAAATGACTTCTTCTAATTTATTCATTTTTTTATTAACAATAATTGAGATGATCAAATTTTATGTTTCTAAGAAAACTGAATAAGCGCTTTTCAACTTTCCTATCGTGTAAAAAGGAAGGGGAGTGTCTTTCTATCAACTCATGTTCGCTCGTCAGCAGATAAGGGAGTTTTTACACTTAAACTCTATGGCATCTGTGTGGGATGGGTGAGGATTATCGGTTCTATTTATATAACGGTCGTGCAAACGAAACGTCATTCGAACGAGCTTACTCTATCCAATTATCGACCGGGCATTGGGAACCCTGTCACGACGTCTGGAGATTCGGGGTGGCCTCCGAACAGCACAGATAAGCTAAAAGCAAGGAAGCGAACGCACGAATCCACGCTGATCGCGCATGTATATTTATGACACGTGCGATTCTTCTCGCGCGACGTGTGACAGCCCGCCTACCGATGCTAATGGCGTTTCGAAACGAACGTACGCCCCGCTGACGAAGATCTATGTAAACGAACGACCGCGGTGACCGCAAAGGCACGCACGGTGCCAAGTCGTGAAGTAAAACCGTGACTTTATGCCATCCGCGAAGGGGACACTGATAGCTCGCTTCTTCATTAGCAGGCAGCCTCGTGCGAGAAAATAAGTTACTAAAAATAATATGCGCTGCGCGCGTCAGAGTTTTCTTTTTGCAAGAAATTCATGAAAGTGTGTAGGAAGAATCGAATAATATCGCGAGTTCTCGCCATAATGTATAACGTAAAAAAAAAAAAAAAAAAAAAAAAACACTTCCACAACACATTTCATCTGTAATTAAAAATATATAAAAGCGCCTTGTCAGATACTCGCCAATAACGGGGCATTTTGAATACGCGCATTATAATATTTTATCGTTACACGCGCTTCCTCGCTCGGTGTTATTAACTATAATGGTGGAAGGGTAAAAACACGCACTGAGAGAAACCCGTAGCGCTTAACACAATCTCCGTATCGCCGCGTATACGTGCAGAGGAGAGGATTCATAATCGACCCGTCGTAATTTTCCATTCATAATATCACGAAATCGATAAATTATTATACAACATCTATCCCGGATGATTAATGGCAGCGATCGAGGCACCTCCGCGCCCTTTTACATCGCCCATGGATCACTACCACGTACGCGCGCGGTCGAACACGTTACCTCTTACCACGAGCGATATTTCACCCATCTAAGCCGTTCGAATATTCATTAATGAAACACACGCGGGGTGTGCTCGCAAGTTGATGGAAAACACGGCGCCGGGTATAAAAAGTGGATTCTTTAAGAGAGATCTCCCTGCGAAGGGAGGGAAAGGCGGGGGGGAGTTTTAACGTGGCGCCTACGACGACGCGTTTCCACCCACGCGATCTTCCCAGGATACGTGATAAAACGGAGGAGAGGGGAGGGGGAGAAAGGGTGATGTCTTTCACAGATTCATTAATATCTCGCGTTATTAATAGAGGACGCACTCCGAGTATAAAAGGCCCATAAATACAGCGGCGGGGGAAGAGCGCGAGTGTGGGTGTTCGTTGGCCGCCCATGTCGATTGGCGTGCGGCCCGCCTGAAGTAACAATTTAATTACAGCACGGGCACGATATGTATAGCAGCCACCCACGGTAAATTGATTTCACCACGGTATTAAGCCGGCGGACAGCGCCGGATTTATAGGAGAGTCCCGTATATACCGCATACCCGGCAGCGCTAAACGGTAGTCGGCGAATAGAGTTCGCCAGTGTTGTAATTAAGGAGTGTTCCTGCGAATTAGCGGATTCGTTCCGAGTCATATGTACCGTGTCGGATGCGCGCATTGTTTTTGCGCCGCGATATATATATATATATATATATATATATATATATATATATATGCTGCCTTCTATTTTTCTCGCTGCGGGAAAATTTCGCATTGAAACGCAAAGTACGGATCTCTCACGCAAAACTGAAAACGATTCATCGTCTGACGCGCGCATTCCGACGTATTACGGAAGTTTAAATTATATCCTGTACACGCGTCGTTTTTATTATCATATATAATTTCAGAGATATTGACAGATTTATTGAAATTGCGGTCAAGATCATATCAATGTCGGCAAATCAGTGTCATCAAATCAGTGTGCGTCACAGCAATAAGTTAATTAGTTGAGGAGGATAAAAAAATATCATCAGCATCACAAGTCCGCGTACACAGCAAAAAAGATACTACGTGACACGGATCAAGGATACCGTTTCTCATTACCTTAGTAACGTGAAATAACGAACGTTTTGCGCGTCTCGTCCGCAATTCCAGCAACATTGTGTCGTCGGCGCTTGAACACGCTCGCGCGCTCTCACGTAAGAGCTAAAAGCAATTACGCTTCTTCTTGGCCCGTAAGATCGGTATGCTTGGTACGTAATTTTGTTGTTGGAGAGAACAAATAAAATCGCAAAATAACGCGCGATGAGCAAGTCAAAGACGGCTGGATAAAGAACGGAGACAAATTGAATTCTAAAGATTTTAACGTATATAAAATGGAAGGCGAAATGAGAGAATACATCACTCAAAAAAATGTCTTGCTGATATAGGTAGATTTCTAGGTGTCACAGCAAAAATTTATCGCTATTTTTTGTATCTGTTAGAATATTGTCTGTTACATATAGAATTTATAGCAGCAATATTCTAATAATATCTTCTAGAAAATTTAGGTCCCATTGCCAAATGTTAATCACTGCATTGGATAAATATGAGTTTCGATACTACAGCTAGAACGATCTTTGTGAGAAATATAACTGCCAATTATAACTGCAGCATCGAAAAATTGAGAAAAATTGTTTAAAAGAGCTAGATAGATTGAGCGCGTTATACAAATATGTTAGACGTGAGGATTATATATTCATTTGTTTCTTGCCGCTAATTTTTTCTGTCTACCACAGCCAAACTTTATAACAAGTATGATTGGCCTTAACATGGATAGGCGCCACAGAAAAACATTCTTTCTAAATTTCACAAACAGTTCAGATATAAATTCTGTCTCTGTCACTTAGATTGATTAAATGCGAAACATATGCGATATCACAGTATTTGCTAATCATTTATGTACCTCAGTTAATTTTACGCACCCAGAAAATTTTTGCTGTAGTTGCAATACCACTTTTTTGAATGTGCAGTTACTCGAAGTAGTTAACTCCCTAATTGCTTGTCATTATTAAGTGGATTAAACGCGTCACGCAAACGTCAACTCTTCGTGCAAAAGTAGAAGCGAAAGTTCGAGACTGCCGAAGAGCGTTTCGTGCACCGTGACAGATTCATTGGAGCGATCCTGGGGCGATTATCGCAGACGCCAAGAACTCCGATGAATCTTCTCTGCCCCCCTGTCCCTCCCCAAACATCGCGCGAGATGAACTTTGAAATTTTCTTCGGCTGCACGATGTATAGGCAATCGTTTTAATTCGCCCTACGGCGTGCAATTTAGCGCGTTCCCCGATCATTGGTCGGGCCCGGCTTGTGTCGAATCAAAAATCGCGGACGCCAACGTCGGTGGCTAATCGCCCGAGGAATAGCTTAACGGAAGCTATTCCCCTACGTTCTCCTCGTCTCCCTCGGCTATCCACCTGCCGAAAGAGCAATAAAGAGAGAGATTGCGCGACCGCCATTAATGCGAAGCGCAAAACTAATTACGTCGGGCGACACGAGATCTCCTCGGGACATCCACGCCCGTGTAATTTCGGTGCCAGAACCGAAGAAACAAGAGACGCGCGATTACAAACATGCGCGCGCGCGCGACTTTAATTATTTATTATTGTACTCGGCTATGTAATGCGCGGGCCATTACACGAGGCCAGGTGGATTTCGCCGGGATGGATATTAATCGGTCAACAATTTGAAACCTCGGGATTGCTGCGAGGCTATGGATATTCGCGTTCGCGTGTGCGCGTTAACAGTAATTACGTTCCATTTGTATATCAATGCGCGTATTTTAATAAATCGCCGAATGATTTTTTTTCTTCTGCTTCGGAGGTGGCGGCCGTTTGCTGTTATGCGCCGGGGATATTTGTCAAGCTGCCCGCATTCGCCGCGGTCATTTGGGAATCGATGACTCAATTAAAATTCTATATGCTAAGCACGGGGTTCAATTAGATCCGCCTCGCGTATGCCGGCGTTTGAATAATGACAGATACTTTAAAAATTCAATGGATTATTTTGTAGTGTTTGAAAAATTGCTCAGCACTTGTAACATTAAATCACGAATACAATCTCGCAAGTTAATCTTAATATATATATTTTTTCCTAATTTTTCTCTAACATACAATATTAATTATATTTCTTTAACATACAATATTAATTATATTATAATATTGATTTCACGATTAAACGAAAAAATCTTACTCATAATCTTATGTATACAAAGGGAAAAGTGGATCGTGACGGATACTCAATTCATATCAGGAAAAGAGAAAGAGAGAATGCGCAAATTTCCTGCTATTCGCATTCCGTCGCGTTATTATCGGCGAGTTTACCTATATATCGGGCGCCGATGCTACTCGCACGAAGAAGAATCCGGCGGGGGCTATTCTGTCGATTTGACACAGTTTCACCGTGAAGACAGCTTAAAGGATACCGCGTGAGTTACGACCGCCGACGGCGGTTATCTCCCGCAGCTGGCATAATAAAATTGAAATCGCATTGTGCCGCGGCGCTCCGCGGCCGCGCGGCAATCAACGTTCCTTTTATCGTTCAGAGAAACGTTACCGGTTAGCCGGCCTCGGGTAACTCGCGCCTTCGTTGCTCGCGTACTCGTCGCTGCTCGTGTTACGAGGCGCGTTCGCCTCGTAAAACCAAAATCTCGTGAAAAATGCGCGATAAAACGCGTCTCCTCGATGTCTGATCGCGATTTTATTGCTTTTTTCATGGCGGCCGACAATCGTAATTCGTATCTATTAAACGCATAATTTTCAATGCGAACTTTTCGTCTCGATGCTTAAAGTTACTGCAAACACGTAAAGCTGCGATTATTGCTAAAAGACAAATTTTTGAAATTTTATTATACGACTATGTCATATATACATATAATAATTTAAATTATTATATTTTTCGTGATGATATTTTGCTTCCGCATGATAAATCATAGTGTTTTGAAGTCATCTAAAGTATCGTTCAAGCAATTATTCAAAGAGATGAATAATTGTAGATCGATAATTTCGATCGATTAATAAATAGCAAAATAAAATATAAAAACAATAATAAAATATAAAATAATGAATAGTTACAATAACCATTTTCACATATATTGTAGAGGGCCCATTCCTAAGTAATACGCACTTTGAATTTTGTGGCACTCTCTTCTGGTTCCAGAGATATGCAATTTTAAAGTTTCACAGTTTTAATGCTTTTTCTGTTATAAAATAAGAAAAAATAAAGTTTGTTTTTGTTGTATTTGTGTAAATCAGATGTGGAAAAAGTGTTTGTTTACATTTCTGGAAACGAAGCTCCTTGAATTTTTCCATTTTCCACGCGAAGCGAGGTTCAACGCAAACCTATGTGTCTAGTTTTTTAATAGTGGAGCCCCGCCGCAGAGGGGGCGGAACATACTGTCTCCACACATATACTTTTTAATGCGTAAATATAAAATGGAAAGTTGTAAACCCATGTGAAACCTTATTTTGCATTAAAAAATTATATGCATGAGACAGTATGTTCCGCCCTCCCCCCTGCGGGGGGGCTCCACTATCAAAAACTAGACACGTAGGTTTGCGTTGAACCTCGCTTTGTGTGGAATAGCAAATGTAAACAAAAAAACATAAACACGCAAGATATAGTGAAAAGATCATAGAAATAAATGCGATACTTCAAAATCGCATATCTCTGAAACTAGAAGAGAGCGCTACAAAATTCAAAGTGCGTATTATTTAGGAATGTGTCCTCTATAATATATGTAAAAATGAAAATGATCCGTGAGGTGTAAGTTAATCTGAACATTTACCTAAGTATTTTCCTTATTGAAAAAGTAGAGCTCTCTGGTTATTGTAACTATTCATTATTTTATATTTTATTATTGTTTTTATATTTTACTTCTTAATAATAAGTACTTATTAAGGACTTATTAATAATAAGTATTTTCCTTGATGAAAAATAAGTCTTATTATTCAGTGTTCAATGAATAATAGCTTATCAATTAATTAATTAATATTAAAAAATTATATCTACGTAACACATTGTAGCGTGGGAGAAATAAATGTAATTCTTTTGTACTGGCTCAAGTATTGATTGTAAAGATGAATCGAATCGTGAATGTGTTTTTACAATCATTAAACACAGCGTTATGAATGCAATATCTTCATTATTCATCAATCTAATGGAATAAATCAAAATGTGTCAAGTTCCTTGGCTTTCCTATAACATGTGAGAAAGATGTAACTATTTTTTTTTTTTTGCTTCCGAGCATCCAATTATAAAAGAAGACGTTAACTTCGAGGATGTATGCTGACAGTGATGGATGATCGATATAATGATCCGACTTCTCATTCGAGGAAATGAGGGGTCATAATACAAAATGCTATCAGCATCTTTATATGTCCACATTTTTTGTAAAATTACGATATACGTAACTGATGCTATTGCTAATTGCATGATTTATTCTCTTCAATACAGAAACTTCCGCGTAATTTATGCATTTAATTTCATCGGTTTTTCTTTTTACCACATCATATTGTCGACCTTGATGTCAGCGTTTTGCAGTTTTAGACACGTGAGCATCATATATGCAAATTATGCTACTCCAAAACGCACACGTTTGATATTATTTTACGTCTTTATCAGCAGAAACCGTCTCGTTTTTTACGAGACACCAAGCATTGATTCATCAAAGAGACATAAACCAAAACAAAAATGACGTAAAATTAAAAAATGGTCAATTAATATCGCGAAATTTGTTATCGACATTTTTTCATTTTATATTAAAGAGTAAATTATTATTAGATTTACGTATAATTAAAAAAAAATATGCCTTATTTTATTCTTAGCCTTGAAGAGTATATGCATATAATATAATTTTCAAGATTTTCACGGATTTCTTATTGCAACACGATCATCATTCGTATATTCTCCGTTGGTGAAAATTAGATTAATTTTTTATAATTAATACGTTAATACGCGCGCGTTAATATATGTTATCACACAAATTGCAATCTCCATGCCGTTACACGAGAACTTAATAATGTCGTGTCAGATAGATTAATTAGTAGCAATTAACGGTAATTATCAGTACGCATTCAGTTCTCGTTATCACCCTGTAAATACATGCGAGGGTAATTTTCGCGCATAAATCGCGACAGACCGGTCTTCAGGATGGGAAGAAAAATTCTCCGCAGAGTTACGTGCTAATTTCTACTAGCAATGTGCGCCAGAGATTATAATTCTTCTGGACCCATTTCTCCTGATTATCCGTTAACCTAAACAATTATCAGTTCGAATTCAAGGATTTTTTAACAAGATATGCAAAATGGTAAAGTATTATTTGTCTAAAAAACGATATATGGCATGGTAATAATTATTGAAAGAATAAGAATTTTATAGAATAATTCAAAGTGTCAGACATGCCACCGTTCTTCCTTCACTCATGGGCAAACTATAATGTCGATTGATTTGTAAAGAGTTAAGAGCACTTCAGTAATATCACCGTAACTAAAATTGTTAAACGGAATGATTTCAGGAGAATGCGGCTCCTCGAAGCGGAGTATCAACAAAGAGCGGCTTCCGAAATATAAAAGCATACCGGTAGCATTGTGTAGGGGTGTTTAGGGTAGTGTGAATTTCTCTAAAGGATTGCCAGGATCTGGCGGTATATTCTTGAGGACCGTTTCCTATCCTCGGAATAACACCGGCAAAGGAATTAAGAACCCGTAAAATGGTGCAACGGGCAATAAATGCCTTTTCGCCAGCTGCTCGTGGATACCACCCGCTCCTCTCCTCCCTTGCCCCTTTTCCAACAATCCGATGCCCTCGTCCGCCACGGTTTCCAACTCTATCCGGGGTTTTAAGAAGTGCAATTATCCGCGTTGCATCATCGTAACTTTCATCATTTTTCGGAACGCACGCGAAGGCTAACGGCTGCAGAATTAAGGTTAACTGAATCTCCTCTGTATTACCGAGTGCCGTTGGAGTCCCGCTGCGTGAAAGATTGAATCGATAACTCGATCCAAACATTTTTACGACGCGTAAGTGCCCGTAAAGACATGCGATTTATTTAAATCGATTTCATGCGACGTCCGTAAGACGATACGTTAATCTGCCTGAAAAACAAGAGATTGAACGATCAAGAGAGAATGCAACGTAATGCACGTAATCAATGTTTTGTCTCATATTCTCGACGCGTATCATTGGCGAACGTTATTATATCGGCACGGCAATTACGGTCACGCTCATCATCTCGATTATATTTTTGTATATTTTTTTACATCGACTTTCGCCAAAGAATACAAAAGCGACGACGAAACGCAAATGCGCGGGTTACGCGGGCGCGAAGTAATTTCAGGGCGAAAGCTCGCAAAAAACTGCCGCAAATTAGTTAGCATAAAGGGAACTGTCAACTTGATTAACTCCGTACGACGCGGTGCCTCGGGGATAACAGCGACTGCTGCGAAAGCAGTTTGGGCTCCAGGGCCCAGCAAAAAGCGGGCTTAATTTAATCTACACGACACACTTTCTCGCGACCGGCGGAAATACCTATTTGCGAGAGACGAGACGCACGAGGGAGCCGTTACACCGGGCGGCGTCGCCACGACAAATTTCCGTGCGTCTCCGTTTCATCTGTCATAGCCAGACGTCGTGGCGGAAGGAAAGCTCTCTCGCGGAGGTCACGTTCACCCGCAGCACTCTTGATTCCCCCTAGGTCGAATTACGAGGAAACGAAGGGCAAACGGTCGCGTAAAGGCACTATAGAAGGAGGACTAATTAATTGCACGGAGGAAGGAAGACAAGGAGAATGACATGCTGCGAGGTAGTTTGAAAGTGGACGTTCAGTAGCTCGTTAAATTTTAGAAGCGTGTAGATCGAAACGAGCTCCCCTCTCCCCTCCTCACCCTTCGGGTATTTACACCGAAACGAGCGCTGACAGTACGAGCCTGATTGAAATCTATCAGCAAGCGCCTAATTTAATTAGGTGCACGTCGTGGCTGGTCGTGGTGAGAGAGCACCCGCTCGGAAGACCCTTGGTAATGCTTCTGTGCGAGACGTAATTCCAATGACTAAACCCTTGCTTCAAAGGAACTTTACAAAGCTTTTCACGCCTCGGAATTCGATGAAATCAAAATTACGAGAGAGTAAACAAATAATATTGATGTAATTATATTACATTATGAATACATAGATATGATAGAGATCTCTTTATAATTGTAAAATTCATTTTTTTTAGCTGATTAAATAGTATCGATATTTCGCAACCTTTTCGCTTGTCATCTCCCTTCTGTACTTTTATCACGATACATATACATATAATGTGACGCCATTCGATTTTGTGTCACAGGCTCCTCGTGAAAGAGATTAAAAATAAGTAAATAATAATAATATAAATAAAATAAAATAATAATAATAATAATATTAATAATGATCTCTTAAGCAAGTTCGAAGTGGGATATGTACGAGGTTATCCACCTCGTTTATCGCGAGTCTCGCAGGAGATGTGTCCAATCGCGGTTCCGGGTATACGCGGCCTCCACGTGTTCTCCGTACCGAGCATTCCAGGCCGGTACCCGTGTCACACCGAAATCCTTTTCCTCGGGATATGATTCATTGTTGTACGCGCCTCGGGGACCACCCAGCTGAGTGCTGTGTGCTCTGAAATGCCCGTCGAAGAGAGCCCGAGATCGATACGACGACGTGCGCCCACGCTCGTCCGCCGCCTAGCATTGGATGATGCACTGTCAGGGGCGGATTGGGCCCCCTAGAACCAATAGGTCGGAAGTATTTTTACATATCGACATGTCGGCCTTAATAGATTTATGTATCGCGTGGATCCCTCTCGAGAGGCAACCTCTAGAGTTACATCGCGCACCGTTATACCATTTGAAGCGATTGTTAAGATTTTTTCATGCCGCGCTTGAAGGAACACTGACGTAGGATGAAGCGTTCTCTCTCTCTCTCTTTCGAAGGAATTGTGATGAACACATTGATTTTTCGAAATAATTACGAGCGTAATCAGTAATATAGATTATTAAAGGAAATATGATACAAAGAAATAAAATCAAAATCTCATGGTTGTAATCCCATAATTGAAACAAAGGTTACTTCTTTTAAAAGATGAATCCGCCCCTGTACACGACACACGGTAAAACGACAGACCCACCTGGAAGCAATCGATACAAAGGATATCGGAATAATCTCACGGCGCCGACCGAATTAGAGATCCAGCGAGTCTTTAATTGAACGTCTGAATAATGATCGTTGATCGCGCGATACTACAGTTCAGTCGTCACAAACAGCCCTTCTTTTCGAGATCCGGCGTCGTCTGCATCGGCTATTCACTATTCAAAAGCCAGACTTGGTTTTAATTAAACCGATAGAGTTCTATTACATATTTTTAAAATTCAAATTCGCGAATTTTTGCTATTTATTAAGCTAAAACACATTTGCATTTTTTCATAATATTTATTATATATAACAAATATGTATAAATTTTTCTAATATATTTAAATAATATTTTTTGTGTTTAAATAAACATCGAACACTAAAAAAAACTCATATTTCGAGAAGCATCGCGACATAAATCATTGAGAAGAGAAGAAAGAACGCGATAACTTAACACAGTGAATCATTTATTGACGATGTTAGTCTCTCTGATATCTCAAACAGATACGTTAGAATTATGATCGTTAGATAAATAATTATGGTGCTGTTTTCTACACAAATTCATCATCGACGTGCCGAATAATTGATTGCGCTTGTTCCGCAACATACTCGCCATCGATCGAATCGAGATAACGATTACGAAAAAAATAACAGCCTTTGACGTTTGTTATCAGAAATCTAAATCGAAACAACAGGAACTCCTCGTGAACTATTACGTATCTCACACAAAGAACATATTCTTTTTTTCAAATAAAAATACTTAATACACATATAATTTTTTTTTAATTTCGCCGAAAAATTAACATATAAATAGAAAATGAAAATGTGTTTAAAACAACGAAACTTTCAAGTAAATAATTACAATAATTAATAATACCGAGCGAAAAAAGCTGTAAGCGTCGCGGAGATAATGGCATGCTGTATTAATCTGTCGACAGATAATCAGTAGTTACTTCTTTGATTTTCCTTATCTGCTCGTCGCGTGGCATAACACAATCACTAAAGGAATACGCAGAATTCCGTCGCGTTCGAGATAGCATACCGCGCGATATTGACGGCGAAATAAAAAAAAAAGAATTTTCACGGCGATTGCAGGTGGATATCGTAAAAAGTGGAAGCTCCGCTAATATTGACTTTTCAAGATGAGAATGCCACTTTACTTGGCACATGTCTACGATTGACGGTCAAGCGGCATCGCGGCTGTTCCGATGAAGCAATTACTGGCCTGTTATCGCCGAAGACAAAAAAAAAAGCGAGATAAACGTTAACGGGTATAGCAGCTGGGATCGCGAGCGAAACTCTGAACGAAATTAACGTGATGGATAACTGCTCAATCCGGCTCGATCTCATCGTACGTTGAATTCAACTGATCAAGATGAAACGGCAATCGGCGGGATAATCGTCGACAACGAGGCGCATCTGTGCGAATGCGAATCATTTTCCTTTCCAGAATCGCGCGGACAAAAGTTTCGTCGAAGAGAAACGAAGACTTCTGCCTTACGCTCATTAGCATCCGGCGCAATTTTGGCGATAATTTATATCACGTCCCGCGGCGCGCACCCCGCTGCGTCCTTAATTCCGAAATTAATCTCCGACCGTGCGCGGTCGATTAATCTGGAATCGAAAGTATGCTACCGAAGAAAACGGTTACGCAAACGCTGTTCTCGAAACGTTAAACAGAATTCAGCGGTGTCAACGATGCGTGACGACAATGATAAATGAACGAGGTGCGAATGATAGATGATATCAGTACCTTAATGACCTACGGACATTGAATGCAACAACATCATCGTATGCCACTCTATTATTAAACGCACAAGGCAAATTTCGAAACTTCTTATATATTTACTTGACAAAATAGTTCAAAAAGTATATTATAAAAATTTCAAGTTTAAGTTATATATATATATATATATATACAGGGTGAATCACTAGAAACTGCCTTCTAAGATATCTTCACAAATATTAATTTTACACAAAAACGTTTTTGTCGTCTGCCTCCACTCAACAAAAAACTAAGACGACTAAAATGTAGCCCTTTTAAAATTATTTAATTTTTATCTTAAACGTTTTTGTGTAAAATTAATATTTATGAAGATATCTTAGAATGCAGTTTCTAGTGATTCATCCTATATATAAAATTGTCACTATATAAAATTGTTGTAATTAATAGAGTATATTAAAATAAAAACAAAGAATAAATCATACAAAAAATTAAAAAACAAGAAAGTAACATAAAAGAACTCTATTAATCCTATATCAAGAAATCTGGATTTTTAGAACTTTTATTAATTATTACAATATATCAAAGAATCTGGATTTGATTTTACTGACGTCAAATATTTATATCGCTAATAATAACACTAAAAAAATATCAAACATTAGATCCGGAAGATATTCGAATTTCTCACATCAGTTATTGCGCGCCGTTAGAGCGAGCGCGTAGGTGTTATGCTAAAAAGACCACTGAGTATGTCGTGATGGCATTCATCGTCAGGATTCGGAGTCGTCCTGTCGTCCGTGCGAGCCACGATGTCCATTTATCATCACCGGCATCATCCATCTCTCGCAGCTGGAAATCTCTATTTGCATCCGCGTCTTATCCGGCGTCAGGTTGAATCGGGTCGACCGCGACAGCAACGCACCGCGAATCACCGCGAGTCTTCTTCTCTCGGATAACGCATAACGAATCGTTCGGAAATTAACGGTCTGCCATGCCTGCCGGTACCGCCCCGTCATCCGGTAATGGTAATGCGGTAATACGCGACTTTCCTTTCTCGTTAAAGTGTGATTTAAGCGTCTCCTCTCGTCTCGTCCCGACAACGTTATGGATGAACATGCAACGCACTGCGCGAATTGCGAGTTGATTCCCTCCGACATACGCGGGGGCTGATTCCTCTCGCGGTGATTTTCTCGCGCGTTCATGCGCAAATAAGTCTCGGTTGAATGACGCGCGACAAGATCGAGACGAATGACATACGTCTTGCCATTTGTCAATCGCTAACTATTGTCGAACTATCGTTCGTGTGAATTAAACTGGAAATTCGATTTTCAAATCTCTCGGCGAATCGCAATAAGTATGATTGATTGTAATTGGATTCACTTTCCAATGTCAAGCATCTTCTTTTCGTCGACGTGCTAAAGACGACGAGGAGACTATAGTTTCGCAAGAATCATTTCGTGCATCATATCGCGTGGCGCGCGTGATTACATGCATATAGAGGTACGTGCGCTACGCGCAGAGAGAATCCGAAATTTTCGTCGGTCGTGCAGAGACTGAATCGCTGAAGATTCATGTTATACGACAGCCTCCATGCTCAAAAGCGATTACGCACGGTTCTCGAATTCAAAGGAAACCGGTCGCGCGCGCCGGCGAAAGTTGCCCATTAATGCTCGCGATCTCGTGATACCGCATGGTAGATTAACTCGTAATTGCGTTCATTATCGTAGGATTCGACTCGGGAGTCTGAGGACGGGTCCCGTGCTCGCCGTATACGGAAGACATGTATCTTACATGGATCCCGAAATTAGCATTAATTAATAAGTACAAGATTATTTCTTCTTTAGTAAATACTTCGAGTTATATATCGGAAGAAGACACGCGATCCTTATCTCACCGCAAATATCTGACTCTTTTGAAATCCTATTATTAGTAAATATATAACTTTCTTATCTCTCGAAAAAGTCAATATCATAAAATTTTAATTCTACTAATATTTGCCTTTTCCTCGTTCTATTCATGATACCGAGAAACTATTCTTACGTGCGCATTGTCTTAAAAAACTTTGCTCCAACAGTGTGCATTTAGCTTAAGATAACATTTTATTGCGCAGCAAGCGACATATTTACAACTGCTTATCCGCAGCAGCGGCAATGACTTTCTATCGCTGATTATCTCCTCAGAGATTACGCGGAAGACATTGCGTGCACCGAAGCTTCCTATACAACGCAAATAGATTCTTAACAGCACACGGCACGTCTGTTTGTCTATTTACAATGGGTGATCGTTCTCGCGAGACGTTCGGGTTCGATTTTGATCGAGCAGCATGAGAAATAATTATCTCACGTCCAAGTAAGCGTTCGCCCGAGTAAGCGCGTCCCCAGGCAATAAAAGATAGTCACCTCTCTCAGTGGGCGATAATTCATAAAGATACGTTCTCTCTTGCGGGTGTGACCCCGCCTTAATATTAATGGCTACTCCTCGACCCGGCCAAGATTAATAGTAGACGCTCTCGAGAGTGTTCTGGTTATACGTTCTAGAGCGTGCGCGAGTTATACGGAATGCAAGGTAACCTACATCGCGTGTAGCTTTTGACGTCGATGATCTCGGAACAATGATTGACGGGCAGCTGCTCCTCTCGGTGTATAACTTTATCGATTACTCGGCGAGATTGCCGGCCACGCTGACCTAACGTGCCAGCCTGATCGCATACGGTAGGAAAAAAAATTTTCGATTTCGTAATCAGCCCGTCGGCGATCGCTTTTAAGAACTTCAATGTATCATCACTCTTGGTCACACTTATCTTGGCAATTTAATAGCGTCAGCAGTTTAACAAAAAGTATCATTATACGCAAAATAATTCCGAGTTGGCCTTGTAATTTTTACTTATATATGCGTTGAAATTATCAATTTAACTTCTACAAGAAGTATGTAACATAACGTTATACAAAAAGCGGCGCCAAGCGATGAATTAAATTGGCGCAAAGACAACCTTTGCGTGCAAAAAAAAAAAAGTAAAAAAAAAAGGAGAACGCGATTCTGGAAGACAATGGGGCCGCCTCACACGTGGTCGGTTACGTAAAGTCGCGTATCCGCCTGGAATCTATTCATAGGGTCGGGCCGCAATGGTCAAAAATACGAAAGAAGAAAGAAAGAATCGGCAGGCAGACAGGCAGGCAGCACGTGAGAATCGGGCGAGGCACGTGCCTCGAGTCGATACCAGGCGAGGGTCGAACTATTTCCGCGTGACGAGGAAATCGTTTTCGGGACGTCCCGACGCTGCGGGGGACAGTTCGCCGAAGTAGGCCATCCCCTCGCAGCGGGTGTTGACCATCGCGTGGATTCGCATCTCTCTCTCAACTTAAATCTAGCGTCGTTCTCTGCAAAGTGTATCTCGAGAGATGTTCCGGAAAAAAAGAATATTTCCCAGACAAATGATCAGTCTGCGGGCAAAAGCCGAGATTGTCTGGCAAAAACGATCATCATCGTCCATTATTGTCGACATTTCTCGGGTAAACGCATGAGTCTACTTCTTTTGTAAATATATCTAACAAAGATTATGATAATTTGATAAACCACGCGAATTTATAATAATAATTATTATTAGTACTGCATACTAAATAAGATGATCATCTTAGGAGGAAGATGAACGAGAAACGTTGTAATAAAAGCAATATAAATTCCGAGAAAACGTATCAATAGAGAAAAAGAGATAGTCATATTCCCAAGATACAACACGACGGTCGATCATTTGGTCCCCAGAGGACAAGGCGAGTAGAAACGCATTGGAACGCACGACGCAGATGACATTTGTAAGCCTGCGAAACAAATTAGCCGGCGGTGCAAAAAAAAATGGTGACTATTTCTAGTCCTTGAGAACTTAACCGGGAATACGAGCTCGTCAGGCGACCGGCAGGTGTGAGTTGAAGATATTGAAAAAAGTTAGCTCGCTCGTGGAACAACTAAACAGAATCGTCGAACGGAACGCACGCTTCGGAGCCTCTGGCAGATTACCCGCGAGTAATAGAGGTACACTAGAATGTAATTGCGTAATGACGTACTTGACGCAACTATGTAATTGGTATCAAAATGGATGAGACGTGGAGGCAGCTACACTAAAAAAAATGTCTTGCTGATATAGGTAGATTTCTAGGTGTCACAACAAAAATTTATCGCTATTTTTTGTATCTGTTAGAATATTGTCTGTTACATATAGAATTTATAGCAGCAATATTCTAATAATATCTTCTAGAAAATTTAGGTCCCATTGCCAAATGTTAATCACTGCATTGGATAAATATGAGTTTCGATACTACAGCTAGAACGATCTTTGTGAGAAATATAACTGCCAATTATAACTGCAGCATCGAAAAATTGAGAAAAATTGTTTAAAAGAGCTAGATAGATTGAGCGCGTTATACAAATATGTTAGACGTGAGGATTATATATTCATTTGTTTCTTGCCGCTAATTTTTTCTGTCTACCACAGCCAAACTTTATAACAAGTATGATTGGCCTTAACATGGATAGGCGCCACAGAAAAACATTCTTTCTAAATTTCACAAACAGTTCAGATATAAATTCTGTCTCTGTCACTTAGATTGATTAAATGCGAAACATATGCGATATCACAGTATTTGCTAATCATTTATGTACCTCAGTTAATTTTGCGCACCCAGAAAATTTTTGCTGTGGTTGCAATACCACTTTTTTGAGTGTACGAGAAAATTTTTGCAAGCAATAATAAAAATAAGATATAATCCGAGAACGAGCCATCATTGTAATTAATTTTGAGTGATCGAAAAAATTACATTTAATACGTATTTGTTCTAAGCATTCTGCAATGTATAATATTTTTAATATATTCTATGTATGTTTGCGAGAAAAATTCGTTACATATATATATTGTAAATATAATAATTTACTAGATCCCCCCCAGATGCAACGCATTTTATTATTAAATTTGCATATAATGCGCGAGTAGATACTTTATTATATTTTCATTAATAGTTGAATAAAAATACTACAAAGAGAGCCTTTGGCTATTGCAGGTAAATACATCTCCGCACGCAAAGCTAAAGTCAATGACTGTGTAATAGGCTATTCACCGGCATAAAGTAACTTGTATTTAAACGGTCAACAGCGAAGAAGTCGTTTCTCCGTCTGTCAGCGAAAGGAAGGAAAGTGTTAGCAATTTTACAAATCGGAGATTGCAACGCGGTCCTTCGTAATTTCGCGGTGCGATTCGTTTTGAGACGGTTAACGCAGTGACAATCGCCGGATGAAAAAGATGTGGGAAAAGAAGAAATCGAGAGAAATCTGAGAAGAGAAAAAGAGCCGTAATAACTTTTTTTCCTCGCGATTATTATTAAAATTCCTTTTCTGATGACACGGACAACAGTGAAACGTCTGTCGTTGTATCGTCGCGAGATTGCATCGTCATGTTGATTACGCAAAATTAAAAAGACGGCGATCATGATGCGCTCGTAAGAAGGGTACGAGCAGATTGAAAGCGTACATTCGTTACGTCAAAGAATATCTCCCAGAAGCCGTGAACTGTCTACGAATAATTGAGATACGGAATTGAACCGGGAAACTAGATTGAGAATTTGTGTAATAGCCCATTTGCTACGGTAATGTAATTTGTGGCTGAACGTGTAAGAGAAATTACGCTCTCGTTTTTCTTTTTACGCGCGCATAAAATGATCCGCGCAGCGTGTAAATTATTGGTACTAACGAGTGTCTCCTTTAATTCCGCAGGCCACTTACTCGCGGGGTATTCATGTCCGGCGATCTGCTCGATAGCAGATGAAAGATAGAAGAATAAGTAAGAACGGTAATTATTTTGATATGCCCCTTGATATCGTGATCTTATATCGTGATTCTCAATGTGACCATTTCAGTCACAATACCTTCATTTTCATTATTTATACTTGTGAGTGTACTTATAAAGAAATATTTAAATCTTATTTTGCAAATAATTTTAAAATAGAGAAAAAAGAAGAAATAATATTCAATAATTAAAATGAATACAATAAATATATGTCAAATATTATGTAATTGATACGTTATTTTCACTATGAAAAAAAGCCAGGGCGAAAAATCGAAACAGTAGATTTCTCGACAACCGCGAAGTAATTTACAACAAATTATAACAACCGCATTATAGTAATTGCCAATTAAGGTTTTGCAGCGCAATATATTCCGTATAATGACATTGAGTGTAAGAAGTTAAAATTAGCACCCCGAGGGTCCGCATAATCCACGAAATACCCGCCAGGCCTACTAGAGACGCGGATGCGAAACGTCAAACGGCCAGTAGCTGATTCATTTAACGTCGCGCGGACGATCCGCCAATAATGGGGATTGCGAGCGCGAGCACGCAACGACGCGAGTGCAGAACTAGTTTCAAGAATTCCTTAATGGGACACCTGCCGCTATAATCTAAACCATTCGCCACTGAGCGTAGTCGAGCGCGTTCCTGCTCTAATTCGACATGCGAGAGAAATAACAGGGACGATATAACTAGTCCGATCCGCGTGCGCCAGTAAAATATGTCCGATAAAGCGGCAACAAACCGAATTTGTTCAGCAGTTCGAGATAATATTTGTTCGATTTTTCAAGGTGCAACATTTTATAATCTTCGCCATTTATGTTACACAAATATAGCGTAAGTAAAAACTGTGCTCGATATCTTGACGTTTAATTTTTGATATAATTATATATGCATTTTATGTGCAACATTTAATAAAACGGTCAATGACATCCTTAAGGGGTATACCCGTTTAAACCTTCGAAAAATGAATACATTTTCTAGATTTTTTGCAGCGCAACGATTTGATAAAAATTTTTAATTTTTTTACAATATTAATACAATATTATCAACTACTTAAATAAAAATTTTGAGCCTAAAAAAAATTTTTTTTTAGAAGTTATGCGAGTAATTGCAGATATTTTCATGCACGGTGTGCTACGTTCGACGGATTGACTTTCAATTTTCCATGCGAGTTCTTAATAAGATTCCGCATTTGCTAACAAAGTCTTTTTTTAATTCGATTTCCCATTTTTTTTTGTTAACAATAAACAAAAAAGATGGACTTCTTTCCCAAAAAAACAAAATTTTTTTCAACACGCCGCCATTTCTTTATTTTTGAAAATTTTGAAAAAATGCTTGGATAGCAGATAGCTATTAATATGTTTAACAAAAAAAAGCTTGTATTTTTTATTTCGGATACGATCAACAAACGTTTTCATGCACACCATGCAGTCACTTAAAATTTGGAGAAGCTCTACAAATATTCCCATAACTTTAAAAAAAATTTTTTTTAAGCTAAAAATTTTTATTTAACTAGTTGATAATATTGTATTAATATTGTAAAAAAATTGAAGATTTTTATCAAGTCGTTGCTCTGCAAATAGTCTAGAAAATGTACTCATTTTTGAAGTTTCAAACGGGTATGCCTCCTTACTGTAGATATAAATATTACCTTCATGTTGATGTCTATATTGTTTTCGCGTGAAAATTATTTACATTATCATTTCGACATCTTTTAAGCCCCTCACGTCCCTTTTCTATTTAAACCTATCAAACATCCAAAAACATATTGATCTGATCTTGCGGTTTGAACGAGATTCCGCTAGAGTCCCGCCGCAAAATTCGTCTCGGTCCGGCAACTACGAATAACCGAATCCTTTTTCTCCTCTCGCATTTCGCGATATTCCGTTTCACCTGCCGAAAATGGCGCAGATGGGTCGGCGAGGGGTATAAACGTCGGCCGACATCTTAGGCATTCTCCTAGGCATTTGCTAGTTTAGGTTTTTGCCGGTCTCCAGACAGACCCGGTGAAATCGGTGTATCTCCTAATACCTTCTTCGGGCAGGGATCACCTGCCGCTTCCTCGTTCGTCCTTGGATAATTGCGCCTGTCAGGACGCATGGTTCGTCGCGTTGGCAGGCAGATCCCACAATATGGTCAAAATTTATCGGGTTAGACCTGGTCGAAATGCGCAGCAAGTTTGAACATTCTCTCAATAGAGAGAAAAACCAAGAAACGTGATTTCACGAACTACGGAGATACCGTATAACGCGAAACTGGCCTCATATATGTATCTTAAATTTTAAATTAGCTCTTTTTATAGTTCACGCGAGTTTAATGGTTATGCGGATAAAAATGGCTAATTAAATAACTTCAAACAAATTCAAAACTTCTTGCAGTGGAATGCCGTAATGTAGCACCTGGATTGCAATTAAAGCACGTGTCTTTTAAATCGACTGATACAGATCATCAGGATAATTCGGCAATTATATTTAATTATCGAGGATATTGACGCTTACGTAAGATTGCTAATTAATAAAAATGAAAACACGCAAATTGAGCGAAATTTTTCGCCGCGGGACACATTATACGGCGCGCAACCTGTTCCACGATGCTCAAGTTTTACCGCGCAAATATAAAAATCTGAAACTGGAGAGATTACTTATTCGGTAATATAACTTAACGAGACTCTCTTAAACTCTTCGTTAAGTTTTATTATCTGTATATAAAATAAGGGGCAATGAGTGTTTTATCATCGGAATGTACTTATTAATTTCCAACAAATGAGTTAAGAATTATAATGATAACAAAATTTAAGAAAATTAGAGACTTTAATAATTTGCTACACGAATTTATAGTATTATGATATTTATAATATAGTTTTTCCCAAATCATCTGTATATATACCGCATCGCATTCTCCTTTCGCATAATCCATATATTATAATCTTCAATGATTTTTTGAAAAAAAAAAAATTGACAAAAAAATAGGTTTCAAAGAATGATAAAATACAAGGAAGGCAAGAACTGTCGATCTAACGTCTACGCGCGAACCCGTCTGAAAGAAACATTTACGCTTCTTTCTTTGAAGCAATCTAATCTGGCTCGAGATTTCCTCTCAAGATCGTACTAAGCTTCTTCCGCGAATTCGCCGCAGCGATTAACCGCTGCGTTACTTTTTCACCAGCGTCATGCCGGTGTCCACCTGCGAATGACACGATCTGTTACGAAGAGGCGCGGCGGAATCTCTCCTTCTTCCCTCCTTTCCTCTACCATCTCTTTCGCTTTTGCTGGTCGCCATACGGCGTGCGGTTACACCGAGAGGATGGGAGAAAAGGAGAGATTTAAAATCTCGGACGGGCGGTCGGTGTGGCGGTACCGTTATTTCGCAGCATGAAGCGCGTGCCCGGCGTCAGCACGATCTCCGGCTGGTCCTGGTTCTCGGTTAATCCCGTGGGACACCGCCTCAACCGAGATTACAAAAGATCTCGGCGATGAACCCCCGCGTCGAGGAACGATCGGGAAAGCCGACGCAGGCGTATTTCGCAAAGCGAGACCACCTGTTGGGGAGAGAGCGCGTATTTATCGATCACGTTTTCCCGAAACGTGAGTTGCGGTATTTTCGGAGGATTTGCGGCGAGCCTGCATTACGAAACGCACGCATCGACGGATATTTCGCGGTTGCGCTGATGTATGTCTTACGGCGGTCACTTGAGTAATGAAATAAAACGCCACGTTTCTCGTGCCGATTGTACTAACAAAGCAGTTTCGCGGTTATAGAAATATTTACCCATCATAATCACTCATCGCGACCTAAAACCATATATTATTAGATGCTTACGACGTGTGTGTCACATAATAAATCTCTTCGCGGAAAAAAGAAACGTTTCGATTGATTAGCGTAAGCTTGTCACGGCATAACGAAATATTCTCTGGCTTTAGTAACATTCTCGCTCCTGTCACGATTAATTATTGACCTTTGGACACTAGTTTCTATTAATTAGTTGCGATATTGGAAATCATCTCGCGTTTAGAATTTAAAAAAAAACTACTTATTCCGTATCAAATTGAATTGTAATATCTATTAACTGTGTATTATTTGTATGTGTTGTATGTATATATTTATTCGACACAAAAATTATATAGTTGTACTCACGTGCAAGAAGAATCCCTCCGCCTCACATTTCGGTATAAGAGCGCAAACTTGTTCGCATTGTGAGATCGCAAACGTTTCATTACGGGAATGGGCGTCGATAATCGGAATATTCAGTATCATCGACAAGAAGCAATCTGAAAGAAATTACCGTCGTCAGAATCATCGAGTGAAAGCGGAGGAATCTCGCGATCGAGCCTGGATTTCTGGCCGGTCGATAGCTCCAAGTGCTCCGCGCGCAAGTAATGGGCAGGGGGTAACAACTCGAGTAATCTGCCTACGCAATTTTACTGGATCAGCTCGAGGCAGCTCTTACTCTCGCTCTGCTTCGCCGCCTCTGCCTCTCCCTCGCCACGGCTTTGCACGTTTCATTTGCACGAACGCTCGTGGCGGCCCCGCGAGTTTGCGCCTGCAAAAGTCAGCGTGAAGTCGTAACGATCGGGTCGCCCTATAAGAGGGCTGGACACGCACGTTGTGACCGCGGGTTCTCCCATACGTATGCGCGTCGTACACAGTAAATCTCTTCGCGAAAAAGAAGAACCATCTCGATCGATTGTCAACGTCACAACGTAATGGTAAAATATTCTTCGGTTATATTCTCGCTTCTTTCGTTGCGATTGATAAAATTCACCTTTGAATGTTTCTGTTAATTGGTTGCGAAATTAACAGAAAAGGTAAAACTGCGTAAAAGGTAACACAACTCCGATTTTATCGCCGACTTAAATATGTTGTAGGGGAGATTCTTCTGAGTAGTTCCCCATAAGAAATAAGTGGGGGATGACATTAGTTTAGAAAATATAACAAATTGAACATTAAAGTATGTGTATGCTGTATAATTTATTTTTTCATTGAAAAAAACTGTTTATGACATTTATGCGTAGGCGGGGGAGGGGCAGAGCTCCCTGCATCTTCACCCTGAAAAAATTCTAACCTAACCCAAATCATTTTCAGTTTTAAAAGTAAAGTTGGGTTGGGTTAGGTTAGATTTTTTCGGGATAGGGATGCAGAGGGAGGAGCGAAGCCTCTCGCCCACGCATTCAATAAATAATATTTTTCAAGACAAGACTCACAAATTCGTGTAGTTCCATGTTGAAAGCTATTAACGAACTGCGAGAAATAGGTGGAACATATTATTGACAAAATATTCATGACCATGTACCTATCCCGTAAATGTAAACAAACACTTTTGCCATGTCTGCTCTACAACAAATACAACGTACACAAATTTTTCCTAATATTACTTTATAATAGCTGAGAAAAAGCATTAAAAATGTGAAACTTTAATTTGTCATATCTCCTAAACCAATGCTGTTCCCCACTTATTTCTTGCGGGGAATTATTTAGAAGGATCTCACCTATAACATATTAATGGCGATAAAATCAAAGGTGTGTTATCTTTTATACAGTTTTACCACAGAAAAAATTGGAAAAATCATCTTTCATTTATTCGCATGTAGAATGAACTAAAAGTGATCGATTCTGTATGAAATTGAGATTCCAAACTATCTATTATAATTAATGCTATAATATAAACATATATATTTGCATAGATAGATAGATAGATATACGAATAAAGACGCACAAAGTCACGCGCATATATACAATAGTAATAAACTCAACGAAATAGATGTAAGGAATGAGATATTCGTAAAACCACACGTGTCAAAATAAGGACTCATAATTTCCTCGAGGCAACCGCGTAAAAAACGCACACGCGCAGTCGAAAAACGTAAATAAAGCGAAATTCGTTGCTTTGCCACAATATTTTCGACGTGGTTCTTCACGAGCCATAAAATTTCTATGTATATATTAAAATCGTGGCTGAAAAGCACGACGCGTTATTAATAGCTGTAATATATAATACATACTATAATTAATAAAAAGTTTTCGCACCTTTTTGTGTTGTGTAAAAGTAATAAAAATATAGATATAAAATTCTGGCTAATTGAAGTAAAACCATAAGCTCTCGCAATTAATTCAACAAGTGTACAAGTAAAAAAAATCTTTTATATTACATATATGCGTTTTTTCTCAAATATAAATATAAATCTTCATATATCACATGACATTTGACGACAAATAACTGACAAATTTTACTTATCTTATCATAAAGTTTACCTGCATTTTTTCGAGGTGTTAAATAGTCTTTAATTCGACTGTACAATATATGTTTGATTTATAATATTGTTGCTAATCACTAATAAAACGTCTAGGAAAGTTTTCGATTATATTATTTTATTTTAGCGAAGGCATGTAATAAAGGTATAAAAATATTCGTTGCAATCTATGTAATAGTAGTTATATACTGCAAAATTTTAATAAATACGACAGAAGCAGATGTGATGACGATAGTTTCACGAGCGAGTTAATTCGCTTCTTTCTCTTGTGCAGTGAAGACGCAAGGTGGAACCTGTCGCTAACGAACCGGTAAGACAACGACGCAACCGTAACACGCATAAAGTCCAAGGGAAACGAAGAATCGTAAAGTTTCCAACGGGCAGAGACATTAAAATCAAGGAACCGTACAATAACGCAAGGATAATGATCGCCCTGCGGCCGAGTGTGCCGCTGAAAAATAACTCGCACAACCGCCGTCGTATTAGTTCTCGTATCGCACGGTTCGAATTCGTTAAGCGCGATTTATGCCATCAGAGATACATATCGTTATTAAAAAGTAGCGATAGAGTAAAAAACTACAATAAAAAATTACAATTTAATATGCAATTTGAGTTACCGAAGCAAGTCAGCAATGCCTTTTCTATATCATAAATCAAAACGTAACATAGTCGAAAACAGAAATAATTTAAATAATATGATATATTATACAGGGTGTCCCCAACTTAAATGTCAAAACTTTAGGAGCGTGTAAAATCTTTAGAGATTTGCTCGTTTTTGCTTCGTTTTGAAGAAAATCGCAAAAAATGAAACAAATAATTTTCACCAAGAAACTTAAAGCAACACTCGTGTTATTAGATTTATCAAAAAGTATTATAAAATAAAAATTGTAGAACATGGAATAAAGAAAAGAGAGCGAGTTAAAATCCTCCTGAGGTAAAATTAGAGGATTGTAAATAAATACGCGACAACGCGAAATTTTGTGTCTAATCTAATTTTACCTCAGGAGGATTTTAACTCACTCTCTTTTCTTAATTCCATATTCTACAATTTTTATTTTATAATACTTCTTGATAAATCTAATAATTTTAGTGTTGTTTTAAGTTTTTTAATGAAAATTATTTGTTTCATTTTTTGCAATTTTCTTCAAAACGAAGCAAAAACGAGCAAATCTCTAAAGATTTTACACGCTCCTAAAGTTTTGACATTTAAATTGGGGACACCC
>NW_021850941.1:2497947-2499756 GCF_003651465.1 Formica exsecta
CACCGTTTGATATGTCAAATATTATGTATATAGATAAACAAAATGGTTATGTATACATGTTTATGTATACATGTGTATAATTTTATATATATAGTATTCCTAAAACATGTAGAGTAAAAAATGAAGACACTTTTCGTATCGTATATATATCGTGTATATATATACATATATACAACAAATTAGATTAGAAACAAAATTTCGCGTTGTCGCGTATTTATCTACAATCCTCTAATTTTACCTTAGGAGGATTTTAACTCACTCTCTTTTCTTAATTCCATGTTCTACAATTTTTATTTTATAATACTTTTTGATAAATCTAATAATTTTAGTGTTGTTTTAAGTTTTTTGGTGAAAATTATTTGTTTCATTTTTTGCGATTTTCTTCAAAACGAAGCAAAAACGAGCAAATCTCTAAAAGACTTTTTGTCTTAGTTTATCGGTCCCCTACACGCTCCTAAAGTTTTGACATTTAAATTGAGGACACCCTGTATAATATAAAAATGCACGCGCATTTTTTTTTTATATAAACAAAAAATTTAACTTTGTCGAATTGATACATCGTTGTATCTCAATTATTGAATTTACGCAGAAAGCCGTAGAGACGAATCCAATTTTACCGATCTCGACGTTACTCTGCCTCTCCCTTTACTGCCAAACAAGGCCATCAAACGAGCGGGTGCTGTGAAGGTGCCTTAAGGCGCGGGTGGGGATGGCGAAGCGTGGCGGAGCGTGTGCCTCGCTCGCCGAGCGTGGACGCCTTCGTCGCCCGGAGCGCGGCGATTATCTTTCATTCGCGGTGCATCAACGAGAGGGAGAGAGTCGGTGGTCGCGTCGAACGCGTTCCGCGCGTCTTCGACGTCGGCCGGAGCTTCTATTCCCGAAGGCGCACGCACGATCCCGGATCATTCTGCGCACCCATTATTATCCACCTCATCGACGATTCACGGTCGGTGCATCGCACGCCGATTGTGGACCGCGTTCGCGCTTGCACTTGATCACACAGTAACCGCGCGATTTTCCCGCAGCCGCCGCTGTGCGTTTCCTTTCGCCTGTGAAGCGCGGAAACGCGTGATTACGCGCGCGGATGCGCGCACAACATTTCATTAGATTGTAAGGGCGGAATGCACGAATGGCGATCGGACCGTTTGCGATGCAGATCGGGATGCACATGCCATTGCGAGAAAATCCGCTCCGCCTCGCACTTTTCCCTCTTCTTTCCGTTCCCGCGATGATGTTGCGATCGTTCAAGGCGGACGAGATTGAATGTCATGAATCTTTTTTCAGTCTAAACGATGGACAACGACGGTGGTCCAGCTGTTTAAACATTCACAATTTTTTTCGCGAGACGAGATTCGCGATGCACCGATAAGACAATCAAACAAGATAGCATAATCAAAGATCGCCGTTTTATATTTGAATGTACAAGGAAGAGACAGCTCGAACAAAAGTGCCCCAAAACAATGTTTTCAACGTCAACGGAAGTGACTAATTTTTCACTGCACTGTTAGACAAGCGACATTCGTTTATTGCGGTGTATAACGCGTTATTTATTCGTAGCAATAGAGCCCAGTGGGAAAATAATAGCCCGAAGCTATGTATATGTGTGTGTCGTCGTATTACCTTTCGAAAAATGAGCGTGATAAATAATAAAAAATACTAACAATAAATGCAATCACTCTCTAGAATTATTATACCCCTCCAATTAATCATTATAAATTAATGATATATATTATAATTCTTATAATTATTGCATCTTGAATAGCTATCGATTAATATATTATTTTCAAATTTTAAATTTAAAAGATGTAT
>NW_021850941.1:2499773-2525376 GCF_003651465.1 Formica exsecta
TATATATAAAATATTAATGCTATTAATTATTGCGGATTATTCTTGTCTTGGTCGTGCAATATTCTGCTGTTGCAGCAACGTGCAAATTTGCAGCGCGCTTCTGTTGAGCGTAGAGAGGACTTGGAGCCGCCAATTAAATAAAAAGGGACCCACGTGAATTCCCGAGTCCGTCCGTTCCTTTGATCGCCGACCGACGGCGCAGAAAATTAATTCGGCAAATTACGCGGCGCGGATAAGCGGGCGAGAAGCCGGGTGAACGGCGCGGGGTCACGGGGCTTCCACGACTCGCCGTGGCCGTATCGGCTGCCATCGTGTGTATACGCATACAAGCTTTTAACGATATGGAAGGCTGGAAGGTTACGCCGCATATAACCGTCGGTTATCCGAGTGCTCGAGTAACATTCCGAACATCTTACGAGCGGTCACGCGATATTCCCCGGGGTCCTGAACATTCGTTTCTATAAGACGGTTGCATTATCCCGGAATCCGCCCGACGAATCGTCCTTTCCCACGAAGGGCCCCTTCTCGCTCCCTTCATTCTGGGTCTACCGTTCTTCCTTCCTTTCCTCTTCAAGCGCGGCGTGGCATGCCCTCTCACCGACGAGAGATTTCGCGTGTGCATAACTCCCGGCATCCAATTAATTATCTGGCATCTAATTGCCGCAATAATTATGAGCGCGCAAACCAAGCAATAAAGTGTGTAATTGTGCATATGGATCCAGCTTCGAGTCGCTATTTATGCGATTCGATCATTGAATAGCGAGACACGATCAAAACTCAGATTTTATCTCCGTACTTAATCCTTATAAAATCTATTAAAATCCAGTAAAATTTAAAATAATTGATATGCGATAGCAAATATCGATTTAAACAATAACCAAATTAAATTTCTTGTTATCATTTTTAGCGCTATGACGATGCTTCAAATATTATGTGTCTTTATTCTTTTTAATGCCTTCTCCAACTTGTGTGTGATTACATCCCTGATAGACGGATTGACTAGTAAGAATTGCGCGATTAACTCGTCGAAACTCTCAGAAATCTATTTCTTTTATTTCGATACGTCACTTGCAGGTAACAATTTTCTGGTGGACACATGTAACGCGCCAAGCATCATAATAGATTTATTCATTGCTATCACGGAATGTTTATCGTACTAAGAAAATTGATACCATATTAATAACGTATATACAATAAATACGTGCGGAATATTTTAGGATAATTTTCGCAATCGTAATATCGTATAATTGTGCCGATTATTATCTGTTTTCGCGAGTGTCATAAAGAAAATCAGCTAGGAAGCAGCAAAGCAGGAACAGAAAGAGAAAATGAAAGGAAGCGAAGACGTCCGAGGAGGTGAAAGAGGTACGCATTAATACATACATATATTGCGTTAATAAGAAAAAATTATTTCCAAGAGAAATCTCGCAAATATCAAAGATTATTTATTCTGCGTTGAAGAAATTAGTTATTACTGTGTTTTCGCCGATAATATTATTATCGTTTTACCATCTGTCACGTGGTACACTCTGTAATTCTCAATGGAGAAATGCGAGATGCAAAAAAGAAAATATTCGTATAATTTCTCAATAATTTATTGCTTAGAGAATTATAGTAACTGAATGCGATACAGGAAGTAATAGTACATTCCGATTTATGTATGAAAAAAGCTGATTTAATGTTTATCCGCCAGAAATAATCAATATCAACTATCTCGTCACAAGTTTCAACTATCGCGTATTTTAGCCTGGCTTTTTTCTACCGTGATAAATAATTCTTCGAGAATTCTCCAGTTTGTGTATTCTTATGACTTTGAAAAAAATTCGACTAATTCTTATGATAATTATTTTTGTATAAAAGTAAATGTTTCGTTGTAATTTATCGAGTAATTATATATCAAATATTAATTCTGTAATTGCTTATTTTTAATACTCTTGATAATTATTTAGTGCTGTGTCAAACAAAATTATAAATATACAAAAAAAAAGTACTTTTTTGTATCATAAAAGCAGCTGTTCGTTTAATTTGCTCGTGCATGTAGATTACAAGGATCCCTGCAAAATGAAGGTCGCGCGTTATATTTCGCGCGATCCATATAGGCACAGCGGGATTTCCATTATCCCTCAGACACAGGAGCAGATGCGAGAGGACCTCACGCGATTTAATTACATCTAATTAGCCGGCGGCCGGTAAGCTGAAAGCCTAGCGTTGATTTTCTTATACCGCTACTTATTCCATTCCCGCTTCTCATTCTTCTCCCATTCTTCGTATATGCCTTCGTTGTCGTTCTCTTTCCACGGCGCGACGAAACAAAACAGCACGGCCCGTTAAGTACGGGCATAATATCCACGATGAATGTTGTGGCGTTTCCACGAGTCGAAGAAACCCTCTTAAAACGGCGTCGAATAAATACGAGAGGAGCATAAATTCTTTGCGCGTTTTATGCGCGATATTAAAGACGCGAAACTTTTAATGGCGCGCGGCGCGCCGAAAGCCGCATTGGCTAAATCGCGGGATTAAATTTGGGGATCATGAAATGAACCACGGAAGAATGCTTTGATATTATTACGCTGCTGGGCCACGAGCTTGCTGAACAGAAGTCGTAACGGTATCGCGGCACGCCTCGGACAGCGGCGACTTTCAACCCTTGTGCCGGCTGTATATTATCGTTTAATTGTTATTTTACGGGCGACACTTTATCCGCATCGTTAAGCGCGATCGGGAGAGAGAAGAGCGAGAGGCTGCAGCGGATTCTGTTAATTTTGTCGCTCGTTGATGACCGTACATCAGCCGATCGTCGGTCTTCTTTCGGTCTTCTGTCGGTCTTTCATGGTAATATGGAATCTCGAAGTGATAACTGTTAAATCATTTCTACGGGATCTTGTTTCTCGCTCGAAAATAACGGCGGCGTTTGGCACGTGGTACTTGAACATGATCGTAAAATGGAATCACGAGCAGCTCCATAATAAAACGTGTCATTAAAATTAAAACAATGTAGAATAATTAACATGCATTTTCAACGTCCGTATGCAACCATATATGATTCCCTTGTGCCTCGTATAAGTACTATACATATTATAATCTTTAAAGCGAATATAAATCATGTTATATTATTGTATTATCCATCTGGTTTTGAAAAGACCGATCTTATTTGGTCCCAGATTTTTCATCAATATTCAAGAAAGTAATATATATGCACAAAAAAAATTTCTGAAATAATGAATCATTCTATAGACATAATTTTGTCATTTATGATTATATATAAATTTATTAGGGGAACAGTAGCGCCAAATATATTTCAAAGATATTTCAATACAATAAGTTTAAAGGGCATAAGATTTGAAGATAACTGCCATTTGGAAAAATTCTTTGAAAAAGACTCGACTCCTTGCGATGATAAATCACATCATTATTGTAGAGTCAAATGCGGGAAAGCCGAGAGTCCAACAACCGGTTAAGTATTATGTTAATTCGAAGAACTTTATTAGCAACGTAAATCACCGATCGCGCGTCCATAATCGCACAATATATAACTTTCCAAATATTTTTTCTCCATTTAAGAAAGAGAGAGAGTCCGCGGTAAAGCCGCTTTCACGAACTACACTATAGCGGACAAAAGAGTATTTCAAAAATATCGCCGCGCAACAGCGGGGTAGAATTTTACGATCGCAGCTGCGATCGTGTCCGGACCTACGTGGATATTTTAGCAGAATGTTTGCAAAATATTTGTCAAATCCATTAACTTTATAATTTAAGATCGTCGTCGAGATGTATTTCACATAAACGCGAAACGATATTGGCGGCTATTAACTGGAATATATTGTATTTATCTCGAATCTTTTTTTTTTTTATTCGAGGATTTACAACTAACTCGTAAATTAATTTCACGAAAGAATGTTAAGTCGTGAAGAAATTTTTCAAACGCATCTTCAATTTCTCACGACAAAGATTTTCACGTTTCTACCCCTGCTGCTCGAACAAATTAATTGCGTTTGTCGGTTAAAAACTGGACGTCTCATGCGTTCACAACTCGATGATTTCGCTACTTATCAATTAGCATCGTTTTACATCCTGCTTCCTGTCTTGGAAATGCCACCTTACCAGATGGCACTCATCGAGGATGTGCTGTGTTATACGCACCTGTCTTCTCGAAATGCACGTGTGCGTGCGTAAACGTGCGTATCGACGAATATCCGCGACACATGTTGCATAAATCTGATAATTGATAAATTGTTGATAATTTTTATCATGTATTTTCTCAATCTCTTCTCGATATCTCTTTTTTCCTTAATTATATTTCTAATACCAAAATTTTTATCCATTTTCTCAATCTCTTCTCGATATCTCTTTTTTCCTTAATTATATTTCTAATACCAAAGAAAAAAAATAATGTTAATAATAATAAGATTACAATCATAAAATCAAGTTCATTTATCAAAAAAAAAAACAAAAAACAAAAGGTGCTTAATCATCTTATACAATATCACTACGTAAAACGTATATCATCCGTCGAATCTTTCGATCTTGACCTCCGAAACACTCGAGTCATTCTCGAATGATAGATTATTAAAGAAAACAGTTCAGAAAATTCAATTTACTCGCGCGATCATTTTATTACCCGCCATCGCTTTCGAAAACGATAAGATCAGACCCGGACGTCGAAATATCCGGTTTGCGTGAAAATTTTGCAGAAAGTATTTCGGATCATTACGCGATCGGACCAAGACCCGCGTGAAAGGTTGTCGGGCAAATTTACCAAGCGTGGTGGGACCTCTAATTTGCGCTCTCGGATATTTTTATCGGCCCGTAGAGCACTTTCGAAGGCTGATGATGCCGCGCCGCGCCAAAGAGAGGAGAGCGCAGCGGAGTGTCGGCGTTCACCGTGGCGCGTATCTTATTTGCATTTTTTTCGACGAGTTTCATTAACCCATGACCCGGTCGAGCATAAGGAAGCGGCGAGCGCATAAAATAAGACTGCCTGAATATTCATACCGGATCGGGCAGTAAATACGGTCGCGACGATAAATTCCGGAATTTCTTTCGTGAATTCCGGGGAATGAGGAGAATGAGGGGAATGACAGAAGGGCTCCCTGGTGCCTTTTCTTTTCACCCTGGTACGGGGCCCGCGAACGATCAGCTCGCGCGAGATTCGTACCCAAGTATTAAAATCGACGATCGTTAGCCGTCGCGATCGCGACTGTACACGTCACGAGGTTATCGCCATGCGGACTTTCCTCCGACCACTTTGTTGAAAGAACGCGAGAAAATTGTAATCAGTGTGTCAAAGGAGATACTTGTCGATTTATCAACGAAAATTTCTTTGCACTTGGCGAAAAGTCCTGCTTCCTAAAAAATTATTTAAAAATAATTAAAGTAAATAATTAGTTTATTTCTAAAATATATTAGTACGTGCGATCTGTATATGCGAATATAAACAATAAAAACGATTATATATATAATGATATATTCTATATATTTTAAATTATTATGATATAAGTGTCAGAGATTATTCTCTAGATAATGATTCTTTTTTCCGGGCCACATCCGGTGGTAGCTGAAGAGCTATATTTGAAGCTTTGACCCCGAGCGAACCCGAACCGAGAAAGGTCTGTCTCGGGAAGTACAAATTAGAGGGTCGATCCCCGGCAATCCAACCCTTTCTCAGAGCGCACACCCCCACACTCGTTTCTCGCTACAGGTGCACCATCGACTAATGGACGAAACGAGTTCCCGAGATACTGCAGCATCATTATAAAACGTTTATTTCGGCGTAAAAGTCAAAGTGCATCGCGTCTGCACGTCGGTCGGGCCCCCGGCATCCAATTAATTATCTGGCATCTAATTGCCGCAATAATTATGAGCGCGCAAACCAAGCAATAAAGTGTGTAATTGTGCATATGGATCCAGCTTCGAGTCGCTATTTATGCGATTCGATCATTGAATAGCGAGACACGATCAAAACTCAGATTTTATCTCCGTACTTAATCCTTATAAAATCTATTAAAATCCAGTAAAATTTAAAATAATTGATATGCGATAGCAAATATCGATTTAAACAATAACCAAATTAAATTTCTTGTTATCATTTTTAGCGCTATGACGATGCTTCAAATATTATGTGTCTTTATTCTTTTTAATGCCTTCTCCAACTTGTGTGTGATTACATCCCTGATAGACGGATTGACTAGTAAGAATTGCGCGATTAACTCGTCGAAACTCTCAGAAATCTATTTCTTTTATTTCGATACGTCACTTGCAGGTAACAATTTTCTGGTGGACACATGTAACGCGCCAAGCATCATAATAGATTTATTCATTGCTATCACGGAATGTTTATCGTACTAAGAAAATTGATACCATATTAATAACGTATATACAATAAATACGTGCGGAATATTTTAGGATAATTTTCGCAATCGTAATATCGTATAATTGTGCCGATTATTATCTGTTTTCGCGAGTGTCATAAAGAAAATCAGCTAGGAAGCAGCAAAGCAGGAACAGAAAGAGAAAATGAAAGGAAGCGAAGACGTCCGAGGAGGTGAAAGAGGTACGCATTAATACATACATATATTGCGTTAATAAGAAAAAATTATTTCCAAGAGAAATCTCGCAAATATCAAAGATTATTTATTCTGCGTTGAAGAAATTAGTTATTACTGTGTTTTCGCCGATAATATTATTATCGTTTTACCATCTGTCACGTGGTACACTCTGTAATTCTCAATGGAGAAATGCGAGATGCAAAAAAGAAAATATTCGTATAATTTCTCAATAATTTATTGCTTAGAGAATTATAGTAACTGAATGCGATACAGGAAGTAATAGTACATTCCGATTTATGTATGAAAAAAGCTGATTTAATGTTTATCCGCCAGAAATAATCAATATCAACTATCTCGTCACAAGTTTCAACTATCGCGTATTTTAGCCTGGCTTTTTTCTACCGTGATAAATAATTCTTCGAGAATTCTCCAGTTTGTGTATTCTTATGACTTTGAAAAAAATTCGACTAATTCTTATGATAATTATTTTTGTATAAAAGTAAATGTTTCGTTGTAATTTATCGAGTAATTATATATCAAATATTAATTCTGTAATTGCTTATTTTTAATACTCTTGATAATTATTTAGTGCTGTGTCAAACAAAATTATAAATATACAAAAAAAAAGTACTTTTTTGTATCATAAAAGCAGCTGTTCGTTTAATTTGCTCGTGCATGTAGATTACAAGGATCCCTGCAAAATGAAGGTCGCGCGTTATATTTCGCGCGATCCATATAGGCACAGCGGGATTTCCATTATCCCTCAGACACAGGAGCAGATGCGAGAGGACCTCACGCGATTTAATTACATCTAATTAGCCGGCGGCCGGTAAGCTGAAAGCCTAGCGTTGATTTTCTTATACCGCTACTTATTCCATTCCCGCTTCTCATTCTTCTCCCATTCTTCGTATATGCCTTCGTTGTCGTTCTCTTTCCACGGCGCGACGAAACAAAACAGCACGGCCCGTTAAGTACGGGCATAATATCCACGATGAATGTTGTGGCGTTTCCACGAGTCGAAGAAACCCTCTTAAAACGGCGTCGAATAAATACGAGAGGAGCATAAATTCTTTGCGCGTTTTATGCGCGATATTAAAGACGCGAAACTTTTAATGGCGCGCGGCGCGCCGAAAGCCGCATTGGCTAAATCGCGGGATTAAATTTGGGGATCATGAAATGAACCACGGAAGAATGCTTTGATATTATTACGCTGCTGGGCCACGAGCTTGCTGAACAGAAGTCGTAACGGTATCGCGGCACGCCTCGGACAGCGGCGACTTTCAACCCTTGTGCCGGCTGTATATTATCGTTTAATTGTTATTTTACGGGCGACACTTTATCCGCATCGTTAAGCGCGATCGGGAGAGAGAAGAGCGAGAGGCTGCAGCGGATTCTGTTAATTTTGTCGCTCGTTGATGACCGTACATCAGCCGATCGTCGGTCTTCTTTCGGTCTTCTGTCGGTCTTTCATGGTAATATGGAATCTCGAAGTGATAACTGTTAAATCATTTCTACGGGATCTTGTTTCTCGCTCGAAAATAACGGCGGCGTTTGGCACGTGGTACTTGAACATGATCGTAAAATGGAATCACGAGCAGCTCCATAATAAAACGTGTCATTAAAATTAAAACAATGTAGAATAATTAACATGCATTTTCAACGTCCGTATGCAACCATATATGATTCCCTTGTGCCTCGTATAAGTACTATACATATTATAATCTTTAAAGCGAATATAAATCATGTTATATTATTGTATTATCCATCTGGTTTTGAAAAGACCGATCTTATTTGGTCCCAGATTTTTCATCAATATTCAAGAAAGTAATATATATGCACAAAAAAAATTTCTGAAATAATGAATCATTCTATAGACATAATTTTGTCATTTATGATTATATATAAATTTATTAGGGGAACAGTAGCGCCAAATATATTTCAAAGATATTTCAATACAATAAGTTTAAAGGGCATAAGATTTGAAGATAACTGCCATTTGGAAAAATTCTTTGAAAAAGACTCGACTCCTTGCGATGATAAATCACATCATTATTGTAGAGTCAAATGCGGGAAAGCCGAGAGTCCAACAACCGGTTAAGTATTATGTTAATTCGAAGAACTTTATTAGCAACGTAAATCACCGATCGCGCGTCCATAATCGCACAATATATAACTTTCCAAATATTTTTTCTCCCTTTAAGAAAGAGAGAGAGTCCGCGGTAAAGCCGCTTTCACGAACTACACTATAGCGGACAAAAGAGTATTTCAAAAATATCGCCACGCAACAGCGGGGTAGAATTTTACGATCGCAGCTGCGATCGTGTCCGGACCTACGTGGATATTTTAGCAGAATGTTTGCAAAATATTTGTCAAATCCATTAACTTTATAATTTAAGATCGTCGTCGAGATGTATTTCACATAAACGCGAAACGATATTGGCGGCTATTAACTGGAATATATTGTATTTATCTCGAATCTTTTTTTTTTTTATTCGAGGATTTACAACTAACTCGTAAATTAATTTCACGAAAGAATGTTAAGTCGTGAAGAAATTTTTCAAACGCATCTTCAATTTCTCACGACAAAGATTTTCACGTTTCTACCCCTGCTGCTCGAACAAATTAATTGCGTTTGTCGGTTAAAAACTGGACGTCTCATGCGTTCACAACTCGATGATTTCGCTACTTATCAATTAGCATCGTTTTACATCCTGCTTCCTGTCTTGGAAATGCCACCTTACCAGATGGCACTCATCGAGGATGTGCTGTGTTATACGCACCTGTCTTCTCGAAATGCACGTGTGCGTGCGTAAACGTGCGTATCGACGAATATCCGCGACACATGTTGCATAAATCTGATAATTGATAAATTGTTGATAATTTTTATCATGTATTTTCTCAATCTCTTCTCGATATCTCTTTTTTCCTTAATTATATTTCTAATACCAAAGAAAAAAAATAATGTTAATAATAATAAGATTACAATCATAAAATCAAGTTCATTTATCAAAAAAAAAAACAAAAAACAAAAGGTGCTTAATCATCTTATATCACTACGTAAAACGTATATCATCCGTCGAATCTTTCGATCTTGACCTCCGAAACACTCGAGTCATTCTCGAATGATAGATTATTAAAGAAAACAGTTCAGAAAATTCAATTTACTCGCGCGATCATTTTATTACCCGCCATCGCTTTCGAAAACGATAAGATCAGACCCGGACGTCGAAATATCCGGTTTGCGTGAAAATTTTGCAGAAAGTATTTCGGATCATTACGCGATCGGACCAAGACCCGCGTGAAAGGTTGTCGGGCAAATTTACCAAGCGTGGTGGGACCTCTAATTTGCGCTCTCGGATATTTTTATCGGCCCGTAGAGCACTTTCGAAGGCTGATGATGCCGCGCCGCGCCAAAGAGAGGAGAGCGCAGCGGAGTGTCGGCGTTCACCGTGGCGCGTATCTTATTTGCATTTTTTTCGACGAGTTTCATTAACCCATGACCCGGTCGAGCATAAGGAAGCGGCGAGCGCATAAAATAAGACTGCCTGAATATTCATACCGGATCGGGCAGTAAATACGGTCGCGACGATAAATTCCGGAATTTCTTTCGTGAATTCCGGGGAATGAGGAGAATGAGGGGAATGACAGAAGGGCTCCCTGGTGCCTTTTCTTTTCACCCTGGTACGGGGCCCGCGAACGATCAGCTCGCGCGAGATTCGTACCCAAGTATTAAAATCGACGATCGTTAGCCGTCGCGATCGCGACTGTGCACGTCACGAGGTTATCGCCATGCGGACTTTCCTCCGACCACTTTGTTGAAAGAACGCGAGAAAATTGTAATCAGTGTGTCAAAGGAGATACTTGTCGATTTATCAACGAAAATTTCTTTGCACTTGGCGAAAAGTCCTGCTTCCTAAAAAATTATTTAAAAATAATTAAAGTAAATAATTAGTTTATTTCTAAAATATATTAGTACGTGCGATCTGTATATGCGAATATAAACAATAAAAACGATTATATATATAATGATATATTCTATATATTTTAAATTATTATGATATAAGTGTCAGAGATTATTCTCTAGATAATGATTCTTTTTTCCGGGCCACATCCGGTGGTAGCTGAAGAGCTATATTTGAAGCTTTGACCCCGAGCGAACCCGAACCGAGAAAGGTCTGTCTCGGGAAGTACAAATTAGAGGGTCGATCCCCGGCAATCCAACCCTTTCTCAGAGCGCACACCCCCACACTCGTTTCTCGCTACAGGTGCACCATCGACTAATGGACGAAACGAGTTCCCGAGATACTGCAGCATCATTATAAAACGTTTATTTCGGCGTAAAAGTCAAAGTGCATCGCGTCTGCACGTCGGTCGGGCCCNCCCCCCCGATGACTCGCGAGTAGAAACTCTCTTTCTTTATATCGCGGTTACGTATCGCCGGATCGCCCTCTTTCCCCGAGACGCCCTCGTGATATCCACGCGTGGAGTAGTAGGCCTCGATCTTTCACGCGTTTTAGACACGTTCGCAATGAAAAGGTGCGGACAAGCCGTTGGGAATATGATGTCTGTCCGCCCACTTGAATGTAGCAATCTGATTCGCACTGATGCAATTTTTAGGTAATAGCACGTCTGCATCGCTTCTTGGACTAATACGTGATGCCCCTTTTCGCGCTCTATAACGGCATATAAAAATATATATTTTTATATCTTTTTATATTTCAATCAAGAAAAATCTTGTATTAAATGCAGAAATATGTTAAAAGAATTTATGAGCGACGTGTTATGACATATCTAAGTTGTGACCAGGATTGCGAAACTGGTAATTAAAAAATTTATAAATTATAAATCAATTTTTAATTATTAATTATACTAAGCTTTAATTCATAATTCGAATTTGATTCATGAATTACACAGGCTTTAATTCACAAATCAATTTTGATTCGTGAATTGCACCTGTTTTAATTCATAATTCAAATTTGATTTGTGAATTGTACAGGCTTTAATTCATAATTGAAATTTGATTTGTGAATTATACCGGCTTTAAATTACGAATCAAATTTAAATTATGAATTAAAGCTTAGTATAATTAATAATTAAAAATTGATTTATGAATTATTCGTAAATTAGATTAAAAATTGATATTATTTGCAACCCTGGTTGTGACTAATCTAAGATAAAAAGGAATACAGTATCTCGGATTTCAATCGCGTACATTCATAGTTAATTTCGAGAATGAAAAATGAAAAACAAGTTACAACATATCATGTAGATCCGAGATTACTTGATCGCTACTTTACACACAGTGTGAGCTTGTAACTACTTTACAAATTTTTCACGTTGGATATACGCAAAGAATACAAGGCACGCGCGCGCATAAACTTGTATCAAACAGTTGGTGGCTGTGAAACGCGAAATAACGTTGAGCAAATGGCGCATTCAAACTTGGAAGAAAGCCGTTCGTGATGTCACCAGCTAGCGAAATATTTGCCATAAAAATCATAAAATGTCGCGGCCGTTGTCGCACTTATCAATATCTTTATCTCCCGTCTATTAAACCGTCATATTGAGCGGAACGCGAACGTCCCCCTTGACGTAAATCGACTCGGCCCTCCGTCCCTTCGCGAAATTACTCTGCCAGCGCTATATTTACACGCACGCGTGTGGATTACGTGCGTGTATCTTTATTATCTCCCTGTGGTAAAAAATCGCGGAAGTTTCGGAGCACATGCCTCGGTAATCGATGCCACCTGTTCATGCGTTCTGGACGAAATACAACTCGTCGACTCGGGTGTGAGAGGTACATCGAGAATGTAACGGGTACCGATACGAATCGAGGTATTTCGAGTCGCCAACACGTTGAAATGCCAATTATAGTATTCAGAGTAAAGTGACTTAAACACAGGATGAGTTAAATGCACGTCGCAAGTCGAAATGAATTCCAATAAATGCAAGTTCCCAGAATGCTGTCACAATATCGCGTCCGTAAAAATACACGTTTATTTCACTGTTAATTTTCTTCGAAGAAAACATAAACGATAAAAATAAGCATTATTATAAATGAAAAATTGATTTCAGATCAGAATGTCATGTGTTTTGCAATATTAATAGCACATATTTCCTGTATATGCGAAGCATCGAAACTTTAATATTTCGAATCATTCGTGCTTCTATTTCATTTCGCACGACGAAAACCGCAGGGGACACTTCTGAGAAGCGGTTGGATTCCCGATGATGGTCGACTATCGCAAATTTCCACGAGGCGGTTCCGAGGCATTAACCGCGACCCGGCAAAGACGGAAGGGTGGCACCGTCTCGTATTCCCTGAATATTGCCTAGAATGATTTCCACGAGGGACCACCTGTAGGCCCCGCCGACAAACCGCTAGCAAACCGCAAGACGCGGTAATTACGCCGGGGAACCTAAAAGTAAAGGCGCACGCTTTAGGGGGAGGGGAGGGGAGGGAGACGCAAGAAGGGGGGAGAGGAGCCGAGAAGAGAGCGAGCGGGGTCGCCGTTGGGCGAGGCGGAAGGAAAAAAAAAGTACAAGTCGAAACAAAACGGCGAAACCACATAAAAAAGCACTTAAAGGAGAACGGGCGCAGGCGAGGAGGCCGAGAGGAGGCCGGAGGAGGCAGGATTTCGAGAGGACGAGGATGAGAAAGGAGAGAGGACGAGGAGGAGGAAGAGGAGGAGGAGGAGGAAGAGTTGCGGGCACGGGTGCACGAAGCGTGACAGTGGGTGCACGAGCACCTGCCCATTCTCGGCGGAACTCCGCCGGGTCCGTGATTTATGGAAACAAAGGTCGGGCGGGGCGGGAAACACAGGACGCGCAGCATCCCTGCCGTGTTTCACCACGAGCGATTCTGTCGAGAGGTAAAGAAGCTGACGCTCCGGATACCTAAACTTGGGAAGAATTTCTCACCCCGCTTCACAAATCCCATACCAAGTATCTTATTGACACTCGATTTTAAACGATAGAACAAAACTTATAGAATTGATATGAAACATATGAGAATGCCACGATAAAGATCCTGTATGAGATAAAACGCGACAAACGTGTTGACTTTATCACATTGCTTATTAAAATATTAATTATCAGAAAAGAGTTATAAGTTCCGTCGCGTAAAAATAAATTTTGCGCCGAGGCAAATTTTTCTTCTATTTTCGATTTCTCACAATTTTCGCTATAACATCTATTTTGATACTGTCAATAGTTGGATTACTCTTTTTTTTTTAAATTATTTAATAAAAATTATTTATACCAAAAATCTAAATGTCTAAATGAGAAATTGTTCGTTTATTGCCTATTTGAAGTACAAAATAGGAGATATCTTAATTTTTATATATTATAATTCTTATAAATTAAATCTATTGAAATCCTGTAGAAGCTATAAACATGAGAAAATTAAGATTGAAAATAGGAGCAAAATTTCGACTCGATGGACTCGCGGTTACTATGTAAAAACTATTTTTTTTAATCTATTTAAAAAAAACATTACACTTTCTCATAAACGCGGCCGCAACGGCCGTGTTTAATGATTCACGTATCATTTTTACCGGCCACCATTCGGCATACTAAATTATTAATACGCTTATATTCACAGGGGCATCGAAGGTACTGAAGGAAGGCATAAAATTTAAGAACGTAACCGGTAGAGGGTCACGCGAGGGTCGACTCCGGCGAAATTTACAATCCTTTTAGGCGGTACGTACGCGTCTCCCCAACGTGTAATCACCTTTCTCTAGCTGCGTAAAGTCCTGCGTAATTAGCCATCAGTCTCCCCTGTTACTTGCCTCGCGTATAAACTCGAAGCTTTATTTATTTCGCCGCGCCGGGAAATAAATCTTTCGTCGTCTGAGCGCGCGCGCGAATCTCCGCGCTCATCGCAAACAACCCGTACGTCCGTCGATGTTCGACGCGATTTTTTTCATCGACAAATAGCCGTAACGTAATAACCGTTAATAACCGTCTTTGCGGCAGCAGGACTGCCGCTAAGTATCGACGCGTGGGCGAGGAGACCCCGGGACGGCCCACAGCAGGTTGCTACGAGGCCAGCCGTTCCAGAGAGAGAGAGAGAAAGAGAGAGAGAGAGAGAAAAAGATGAACTCAAATATCCCTTCTACGTAGTTAAAGAATCTCCTCTTTGTAGATAAGTTATATATTGCAAACGTACAAGAATCGCACACACAGAAATACATCACATAATACGGAATCGAAGGTGCTTCATAACGTATGTTTTGCACCGTTCTTCCCCGAGGGGATGCTGTCTCGGAATAAATGGCTCTCTCACCTCTGTCCGTTCTAAGGCCGTCGCCTCGTAAATCGCAACTTGGGCCCTTCGCACGCAATTGCGTGGCACGCGAAGTAATGTCAGGCCGTGTCGCGGATCGGTCGCGCCCACGCTGAGCGTATGAGGAGACATTAACGCAACAACTGGACCGAAGAAGCTGTAAAACAGCGTTACGTGACGTAGCCGGGCCCCGACGCGTTCTTCATCCTCCTCGCATCCCTCCCGAGACCGTCCCCACCCGAGGCTCCTATCGTCACGGCTTTCTCGTTCTGCTCTCGCTCGTCCTCGTCTTCCCTCGTGCTCGTCGTTTCTTCTCCAGTACGGCACGAGTGCGTACTTTCTCAATACTTACGACCGTCCTCGAGTAGTTTTATTCTGTCTGGCCGCGTGGGCGGGATATGGGGACTTAGGGGCCATCTCTGTTCGCCGATTACACTCGTTCTCTCTCTTTCTCCTTGTCCGTCTTCTTCTCCCCTAATCCTACAATACATCCCTCGCATTCGGACTTTTGCCCGACTATCTCTGATCAGCGCGATATCATCGTGGGAAAAAGTATGAAATCTTACAATGATCTGGCGCGCGCTAAAATCGGATGCTGCGTCGGTCACGAAGACACGAGATCGCGCCAAGCACGCTTTTATCAGAGATTATATCGCGCGGCAATAAAGTAAGGCAGACGCGACATCCTCATCGTCGTCGACGCGAGCGGGTATTTTAGCGCGCGTGTGTTTCGGCGTTATATCTGGACAAGCGCGGGCACGAGAAAGTCGAACGCGCGATGTTAAATAAATGGACGTAAACAGCGACGATAAGAATCTCGGCTCGAAAGTAAAGCGCGCCTGGTCTCTAGAACTCACGTCGACGAGGCTTACGTAAGCGCTTTACGCGCATTTACGCGCGATTCACGACGCAAGAGACTTGGATCGGATTCGTGTTCGGCGCCGATCGATAGGAGCGCGCGGACGTAAAATTTTACGTCGCCGATATGGGGGGAACGTCGAATGTAATATAACTCAATAGGAAACATTTCGTTTCGCGTGGGCGCGGAAAGGAATTATACGTGACGGGGCCCGCGAATATATTTTACGTCGCGGCCGCTGCGATCTTGGAACTAAATTATCCGAGTACGCTTCGCTTACGAGGCACCGCAAAGAGATCAACGGGGGGATCATAGGAGCCAGGCGTTGACGGTAATGTGGCGCCGTATATTCCGAACAACGCTCTCGGCAGCGTGCGAGCTGACCGTCCCGAACAGCGGCTTATGCTTTATACCGTCCACGCGGGTCTTATATCATAATAATACAACATGTCCTGACGCGCACGTGCGCGCCCCCGAGTCCCTCACGATTATATCCTTTATGTACCCAGCGCGACCTGCTCGAGGCAGTAGAGAAATGTCGATGTACATACGTAATACCTCTATTGAAACTTTACAAAACCATCCTGTAGCTAGGGTTGCCAGACATCCTCCAATCGGGAGGACAGTCCTCCAATTTAGTAAAATTTTTTCTGTCCTCCGGAGGACGCTATTTGCCCTCCAATTTCAACAAATGCTTTCCTCCTTTTTTTTCGTCAAGCGGTGCTATTTGAGAAGAAACTAAAGACCTCCCTGCTTCCTTCCTAGACGATAGATATAATAGATATAGTTTAAAATATATTAATTATATATATATATATATAATAAATATATAAAATCTGGCAACCCTACCTGTAGCTCTCTCTCTTTCTTTCAAATTATTTTTAAAAAAATTATCAAATATTTTTCCGCTATATAATTATTATTAATATTGAAGAACTAAATACGCGGTAAAAATGTGAGCCTTATTTTGTTGAGATCCTTATATTTGAATTTGTATTCTTTTCTCGTCTTCCCCCCGTTCTTACCGGCGCGACGTTCGCCGCCGTCCTCGATAACGAAGGGCCGCCTCTCGAGGGTTCTCTCTCAGGATACCACTCAAAGGTTAAAGAACGTTTTAAGTTCTCGTTCGAGAGAGAGGCCCACGATCTCCTCTCGCAGCGCGTTATTTTTTTGTCGCTCCGGTCGGGCAGACAAAAGCCACTTCGAGACGAGGAGGAGACTCTCTCTCTCTCTCTCTGCTCTCGCGTGGGCCCGGAGGCGAGGGCACCAGTTTGGTTTTCGGGCAGCACAGAGGAGTGTGCCTCGTGGAAGGGCCACCTGACATACCGCGGACCCCTCCCCCCACCTCCCTCGCCCCCCTTTTCCCCCTCTTTTACGTTCACTTTATTAGCTATTATTATACGCGTGCTTTGGCTCCGCGGTCTCAACGGGACGGAACTGCCCGTGCCTGTTTAGAAATATTTCACAAGACGTTTTCGACTTAGCCCGACGCCGGGAGTTCGTTAATCCTTCGACGTAGCCTAAACAATTCGAGGATCCACGATTTTGGAGTAACTTTGACCGGGATTCCAGCGCGCGGGATCACGTACGTCTTGATCGTAAAGAGCTTTGGAACATCGAGAGATTGGTTTCTTATTAAAAAAAAAAAAACGGAGCCAACTTATCGTGCTGGGTTATCTTCGAACGCATCCGGTGGCATTGCTCGATACACGCGAATCGGATTAATCGATATCGAGGACAATCGTAATGCAAAGTTCGTCGAACGATATTTTATTAGAAACGCGATCCTAGGTAATTATCTACAAGGCTCCCTTCGAAGATCCTCGATAATGCGACTTTACGCAACGATTATCCGCAACGTAATTACATGTGAATATTTTCGAACGCGGAAGCAATGTGTCGTTCGTACTGACAAGATTAGCAATGTTTCATTAAAGATTATTTAGTTCTTGTGTAACGATATTTACCGTAATGCACATACACACACACACGCACACACATTATAAAAAGAATTAAATATATACATATAAAGAGAGGAGAAGAACCATAAAAAAATTTCAAACCGGTTATCTCTTCTCTTCGAAGAAAAAAGCACTCACAAAATAGCGCGTTGCTTCTTTCAGATTATTGCATTTCGCCGATAAATATTTTTTATCAAAGGATATTAATAACGTATATATATATAACCAAATTTGATACATTTAAATATAACAGTTGAAAGATGGCAAACATGAAAAACGTTTTAATTGTACGCTTAAAAAATGCAGCCATAATTCAACCATCATGATTTGCAACAATTTTATCTTGGAGTACAAAAAGGCAAGACGTAGACAAGAAGAAAATACATATATATATGTATATAGTTTTCTAGTAATGGAAACATGAAATGGACTACTCGATATCATAATTTTCACGGACATTGTACATTCGTGTGTCTGAAAAGGCGAGATAAATCTAAAATTGCGTACACTTTATTCGACGGTCGATCTGAACAAAATCATAATTCTGCGCTTTATTTTCGAGGACAAGCCATTACGACAATCATAATCAATCATTCTCGACCAATATTACGTCTCACGCAATGTACGCACATAATTCGCGATACTCCTACGGTTTTCGAAGATTTGTCAAGAATTATTGTTACAAAAATCTATAAGAAATTTGAATAATTATTAGATACAAATTTCTTCTTTACATAAATGAAATAATATCGATTATGTAAATTTTCTGAATCATGCTTATGTCTTGATAACTGATAATCGTTAAAAATATCGGGATGAACAATCGAGAATAATTTAAATACAATTTTGGGCTTCCGTAAAATCGAACAAAAAGTAATAAAGATGGGTGTTTAAGCTTCGCGTGCTCCTTACATATTCCAGTTCTCGAATGAAACGCGTCTTGGAGATATCCTTAACGAGGCACGTGCGTGCCCGCGCGATGCGCACGCACAACATACAATATAACCGCGTGCGTAATGAAAGAAAACGAGCACGGGAAAGAAAGGACGTTAAGCACGATAATCGGCAATTTATCGCTGTTTTCGCCACTCTTGGAATTCGATTCTCAGCCGGTGGCTCGGCATGTTTAAAAACGCGTTTGTATTCGCGCCGATCGTTCGTCGTGAATTAAATCGATGCGATCGCGAGGGGAAGAGAACGTGGCCGGGGAGACTAATAAAATCTGGCGCGCTGGAACGACCGGAGAACTTCGCAATCGGGTCGTCGTTTCCGTCATTGTGCCGCGATAATAATACGGGACCTGTTCCCAACGGCATTTTTAATCCGGCGTCGGTGCTTTAGCGCCGACACGGCTTTCAGGAAAGCCGGCGCGACGACTTTCAGAGGCGTGGCGCCTGCGCTCGCCTCTGGCGAGCGAATATTTCAGCTTACTTGCTCGTGCCGAACTCGCGCCTTCGCAAAGTCATTATCCGTAATATATCTCGTACAATAACTCGTGGTATTGTGCACCGCAAATGCAATTAATTTTTTTTTTTCTAACGCTACCATTTATGGATTTTTCAAATACAATTACAAATGCGACCATGAATTCGTTCGAGAAATGTAAAATAAGAACGCTCTCTCTCTCTCTTATTTAGTCTGCATTTCTCCCCTTTGTTGGTTTATTCGTTTTCGTCCAAGGTGGAAAGAGGAAACTGCAATCTCTGGTCGCGACAGGGTGCCGAGATAGAGGCAATCTGCAAACACGAATTGGCCATTTGGCGGGTGTGGTGACGCATATGCGCGCGCGGCATAATTTGCTTTGGTACCCATAGGCCCGCTTTTTCTCTCGAGATCCGTAATTTGTTCCCGCAGTAATGCACATCGGTATTCTATTCGTATTTGTATAATTTCGTGATCATTATATAATTACTAATATAATTATTACTGATAGCGATCTATTTTCTAATAATATAAAGAAAACAAAGATTTTTTTCATTTTGCCTAATATTTCTTTATTAACATACTTCCTATTCTGTAGTGCATATATATAAATATATCGAAATATTCCGCTTAACACACATAATATTTTCTTTAAAAAATTGATAAAAAATTATATTTAGCTTACATACTTATTGCAAACTCATTTTACTACCATTTTAAATCAGTTTAATGATCCATTTTAACAACGAAGAAAGTAACAGAGTTGTGTTCAACAATCTAGTCTTGTAATCTAATCCTGCGAGCGAGCCCACAGATGCGAAGAGCCTATCGTAATACGAAAAAAAAAGAAGAGAGAAAGTTGCTCGTGAAAGGGCCCTAACTTTTAAGGCTGGCAATTATGCCGGTATTTACTACCGCGACCTCTCCCGAAAACCATTGTGCTCGTGCCTGCATTTGCATCCCCCGCAAGCAAGCGCGACTGTCGATTGTTTTAATAGCCGCTCCCGCAGGCCTCAACCCATAAACTTCATTGTTTAGGCACGCCTTTTTGGGCAGTCGACCACGACGTGGAAACAAGGTAGAACGTATAGAGCTCGCCAAAACTCCAATACCGCGTAACAAAATGTACATTTCAAGATGTATAGTTTCTCCTCCCTCTCTTCGCAAAAACAAGCGTCTCACACATCTCGTAGTATGCACCTGGAGATTTTGAATATTCAGGCCTCGACCATGAAGAAGAAAAATGCGAAGTATCCTCGTGAAAATATCCGTTTGAAATTTCAACCTGCCACGCGCAAGGCAATCGTTTCTTTTCTTTTTTCCTTGAAGAGGGTTAGGACGAAATAAATTTCCATTCTGTCCTGATGAGAACTCGTGGGAGTGTCTTGGTGGAAAGTCTTTAGTTTGAAATAAATCTAAAAGGGCTATCTACGATTGAGGTTTCTCGACCACCCTGCTGCAAAACTAAGTCCTATTGATTTATCTAGTAAGAAATTTTAATGCTCTTCCTAACGAACGTCATTCGTTATACCTTTTTAGAGATACCGTAATGCATAGTATTTGAATTATTTTCGAGAATATGCACGATCAACCGCCAGATCGAGTTTTTAATTTAGTGTGCGTGCATAACAACCATTTAATTATTCTTGTTAAAGAAGCACGCAGTTCACGTCGTTAAATGCGCAAAGATATCTTTGCCGCGCAATTGCTCTGTCGGAGGCCTTCGTTGGAACAGTTCTCATCGAAACACGCATCTCGCGTGCATCGTGCCGCGGTGTATTAAGAAATTAACAATGAACTCTCGCGAACAATCGATAAATTAAGCCAGTAACGGCCGCCGCGTGCTGCGCGTGGCGATCAGCGCCGACGAATCCAAGGAGTTAAATTAAATAGTGTAATTAAATAGCAGTTTGTACTCGCTGTTCTTAAATGCGCTAGGTCCGCTAGAAGATAATTACCACGAAGGTTTTAATCGACGGAACCCGGGGATAATCAAAGTGATTTAGCGTGCAGGCGACGCCACGGGGTGCCCGGTCGCCCCCCTGCCGCTCGAGTGGACCTGAAGAGACTCCAAGCAACCCGAAAACCCGCAGGGAGCGCATCATCGCGACTCCTCGACCATCGTCCAACCACACACCATCGATTGCGATTCACCTGCCTGACGGGCCCCAACGGAAGTCTCAGCACCTCCGAGAAACTGGAGACTGAGTGAGGGGAAAGCGAGTGACAAGGATGGCGCCGAAACTGACGAATTCAATGAGTATTCCGTGTTGTGTCCCGTAGATTTGATCGATGACCCGCTCTCGGAAGTCGGGACCCGGGACTGCGCCCTTATCTCGTCGGAGGAGAACGGTCCCTTTTTATGGCCGCTTCCTGTCTCTTTAAGTGGCTCCAATAATCTTCGAAATGGTGGAACGTTAAAAAAAATGAGGATGAATTACAGACAAAAAGTTTTACGTGTATTTCCATTTGTCTACTTTGTGAAAGCGTTCTAGTATCTTCGAAAAACGGCAGATAAAAATTTTTACCCGAGTGTACGCTCCCTTGCCGTCTGTACACACTAATTAGAAAACGATGCATCACGAGATAAAGCGAACAAAAGGACTCCGCCGATAATTAAGAGACACCCTCGTAAATGGCAGTCAGAATCTCTCCTTCTAATTGATCGCACCAAAACTCGATTTACATTGTACACGTGGTTTGACAAAAAATAAGGATATATATATATACATCACTCTTGTGAACCGGCAAGTCCTATGCGCTATCCTCATTAACGTAAGGTTCCCTGATGAGGCGTTCGACGCTTTCAAGTCCCGAACTCGGTGATGCATTGTCCTGAGAATTAGTTCCCGTGTGCATGCACGCTCGCAGGAACCCGCGCGCTCAATCCTCGTGCAGATCGTCCGTGAGAGCGGGATCCTCCTTGCTCTCCGCAGTCGATCACTTTAATCGATTTTGCCTGAGCCAGCGCACAAGAACCGAACGGATCGTTAGATCGGTCTGATGAATGGCTGAATTATCGGCGCGGAGCCGCCAATGAATATCGTTAATGAGGGTGGCGCGTTTCTCGATGGTGGATTCGCATAAATTTATACCGACTGCTCGGGCTTCTCCATCAAAATTTTATCACTTGCATTATTTTTTTTCTTCTCCACGTAAAAGATTGAGGCATAGAAAAGACTCTTAATTAATTCCCATAACTTCCAGACATTAATTCGTTCTGCGATTTAACTCAAGTTTCGGATCTCTTTCAGGCTATTCTCCACGTTTTCCGCAAAATTCTCGGATCGATACGAAAGATTTCGGTACCCGCTTCTTCGGTGGTCGCGGAGTTCTCGGCGTGTCCACAAAGAAAGCGAAGACTGATGCTCGTAATTAAATTCTATTGTTCCGTGGCGTTTATGGGACAAAAGCTGGCGAATGAAACGCCCCGGTAAAATCTGGCGTGAAACTGAAACAATAGATAGAAAAAGTTCGGTCGCTTTCAGCAGAAAAGTGGCCCGTCTGGGAGGTTGCAATTCGTTGGGCTGGCGGAACAGAAGTTACGAGGCTGCTGCGCGCGCGGATTTAGTGCTGAGATGCCATTTAACGGCGAAAATGGACCGCATTTTGTAGGTGAAACAATGAGAAGCGGCACGTCGAAGATAAAAGCCATCTTGGTTTGAAACAATGCAGGTATCCATGATAGACGCGGCATGATGAATGACCATCGGAAGGAAGGCTCGTTTCGAGAGACGTTTTCTGAAGAATCACGTAAAGAGAAGGGCGGTGCCGCGCGGTTAAGAACAGGATGAATCCGATGGAGTGCGAGGAGACGTTTCCATTATAAGTGAAATTGATCTTTTCCCATGATCACACCTGCCAGAGATTCGTCGCGCCCGCGCCGAGATCGAACGGATTGAACCTCAAAAGAGAAAGAGAGAGAGAGGGAGTATGAAAACATCGAAGAGCGATCTCCATCGATCATTATACGCCTATTAGGACGTGTGGGAGTGAGATAATCACTTTTAGAGATTAGAGGATCAGTACGGCTTCAATCCTTTGAAGAAAAAATGATTGCTTCGTACAGAAAATCAAATTAACTGTGTTTCTTTTTATCGTTATTAGAATAATAATCAACATGCTCGTTTGCAAAATTCTAAATATTCTATAAAATTTCTAAAAAATATATAATTTAAGAATTTTAATCTCACAAAACTTTTGAAATATTCCTTACAAACAATTAGTTGTCAACTTTACTATTAATGTTCCGTAAACGTATTGAAACAATGACTTTTTAAATGACTTTTAAATATATTGCGCGACACTAATCCATGTAAAGCATTCAAATCGGAGCAATGGAAAGATAGGAATTTTAATTTAATGTGTTATGATATTTACAGGTTAAAATTATTTTATTAACAATGCTTGATTCAAATATATCTTGCAACATATTTTAAATATGTACAACGTATTGATTGATATTATAATTAATAGTTAATCTAAAACTTAGTTAATTTGTATTTGATAAAACTTATAATTTCTTTTATGAATAAAAAAATATATATAATTTTTTCTAACAGCGAGGGAAAATCAGTCCTCTTTTTTTGTTATTAATAATACATTTCTTTTCGCATCTCTAAAACCCTTCCGCTGGATACATCTTGACGTTGGTGGGAGGGCTCAGTATCCCGAAGGTTTGTCCTAAAGGGGAAGCTAAGTATCCAAAATATTGCAATGCCATCATACCAATAATTAATCAAATGGCTCATATGTGGCTAGCGCATTTGATGCGTTAATAGTGCATCGTTTTTAATTACCGCGGAAAATTTGTCACGTCGTAATTAATTCGGGGGTGTCGAGCAAAGGCGTCGCGGATCCGTTTTATATAATGCCACATAATGAACTTTGAATGAAATGTATAAACTGTATAAAATTTACGCGAGTGAGTGCATCATGTGAGTCAAAAGATCCTGACACAACCTAAGAAGAGGAGGAGGTCTAGGAGGCATCGAACGACGGCGGAGTAGCCTATTAATTATATAGTATATAGTTTATTATTTATATATTATTTTTCATTAATATATCGCACGCGTCTTTATTCTCATTTATTTAATTCGTTTATCTGGATAATTCAAACAAAAATTAGAAAAAAAAACTTTTATGTATAATTTTATAAAAACTTAAAAAATAATTTTTTCGAAAATCATATTTCATTAAATATCCGCGTGCTTAAAAAATTAACACAAAATTCTACGCAAACAATAATAATTTTTAAGCTATTAATTATTTTGGGTACAGGTTAACGCAGCTTTGACGCAGTCAATGCTGCTGTTGTGCATGCGATCGGTAAGTAATAAGCTTTTATTTTATTTTAAAATGCAAATGAATTTTACGGATGAGAATCACAAATTGCTTTATCTGGATAATTCAAACAAAAATTAGAAAAAAAAAACTTTTATGTATAATTTTATAAAAACTTAAAAAATAATTTTTTCGAAAATCATATTTCATTAAATATCCGCGTGCTTAAAAAATTAACACAAAATTCTACGCAAACAATAATAATTTTTAAGCTATTAATTATTTTGGGTACAGGTTAACGCAGCTTTGACGCAGTCAATGCTGCTGTTGTGCATGCGATCGGTAAGTAATAAGCTTTTATTTTATTTTAAAATGCAAATGAATTTTACGGATGAGAATCACAAATTGCTTGGAAAACAATTTTCCCAATCGAGATAGAAAAACTTTTCAACATAGCTGACGCATCATTATATAACCTTATGAATCACAAATAATTATTATTGATAAGCATCAGATTGATTTTAAATGCTGAATCGAAACTCGCGCGGTTACATGCTCGATTGGAGCCGTTCGGATGGTATAAAAACGATAAGAAAGCATCATAAAGCAGTTCTCTGTAATGAGAATCCATTCATTCGTTCGTCTGCCCGTTTCGCAAAAACCGGGTGCCTCCTTCCATTAAAAGTTGCAAACGATCTCTGCCTAATGAGATACCGAGACGTTAATGGTCGCTTTAATTGGGTTGTTAATTTTCGGAGATGAATTCATAGGTTAAAAATGCAAAAGCTAATAGCGCCTGGTGGGTGGAGTCCCATGGATTAAATGGGCTATTTTCAGACCCTTTGGCGCCCGCAGACGAGACCGCGTTTTTACAACAGAGGCGAGCTCGCTTAGTCGGACCTCTTTTAGCGAGCCTTTCCGAGTTTTTTTTTTTATATAAATTAGAAGATTAGATCTCCCGTGTGCGTGTTTGTATATTATCAAAGCAACGCCGTTGGAAAACGCAACAAAGAAAACTATCGTACTCATAATGTCGCTTTCACATTTTAAGAAAATAAAGCGTCGTTTACATTTCCAAATACATTACAAATTTCCTAAAGAATATTAAACCGATCTTTTTTCAGCAAGAATTATAAAGCAGCATTTTCGAGATGTTTCCTGTATCTCTGATGTTCGAGTAGTCTTGTTCTCGTAGATTAGCCACAGTTTAATTCATTCTCTCGAAGTTCGCGAGACGTCGTGT
>NW_021850941.1:2525734-2563782 GCF_003651465.1 Formica exsecta
GTCGTGTAGATGCATTCCTTTCTCTCAAACATTCCATTGTGTTCGAATACGCCCCTCTCACAGTAAAAAACTTGGCGAGAGACCGATATCGATAAAAAAGGAGGCAGATAGAATACGATTGCTGCGGGTGCCCGCGCATATCACGCGTCGAAGTATGAAATCTCGATTATCGCATGGACTTTTCCGTAACCGAGAAATTAGGCGAAAGGCGTGTCGAGGCGGGGGTGGAACAGAAGTGCTCCCTAAAGGGTCCTCGTGTAACAATGAGCAGAAGAATGCGGCGAGACCAAATAGCATTAACGACGCTCCATTGTCAGAGTTTATGGAGAAGCCATTATCTCTTATCCGTTCTGTCTTTTTTCTTTTTCTTTTTGTCGGGATATAAAGGGATATCCGTTAAGGCTCGATTTCACATAGAAGTCACGCGCCTCGAGAAAGGACGGACTCCATAATTCTAACTTGCGGCGATGAGAAACGTCGACTATCGAGCCAGGTGTTACGTAATAATAATTAAAGAGGCGAATTATATATCATACTTTCATTAAAACATGGTCAAAGTACCTGTCATCCCTTCACGCGGCGAAAGAGCAAGCGTTTTTCAACATGGCCGTTTTTCATACGTCGATGATATCGCACGGAAAGGTTGATTGAGGACCGACCGATTACTTAACGCCTCCAGGCAAGGTACGCTCAATTTTCAGGTAAAATTACACGCGCGATCGGTTATCGCGACACGCGGTTGGTTTTGCGCGCCACTTGTCTATCAAATCGAAAGTATAGAGTTAGATGGAGAGGCCTGGCGGGTGTTATCCATTCTTGAGATCCGTGTCAGGCTTTGCCTTATTGCCTTCCATTATCCTGCCAAGTACATGCACATATCGCGACAGCATCTGTGCTGCTTACGAAAATTGCGATCCTACACGTCGATGATTCTTCTCAAGAGAAGATGCCGATTTTGCATCGTAGACGTAGACGGTTTGTGGTTGGCGTACAATAATTATTCGTAGGAATTTTCGAACACGAGGATAAGATACGCGCGCGGGCGCGCGGCCGTTCCACAAAATTTAACGCTAAACACTACGTAATTAATACGTTGACCTCGCTGAAAACCGGAGGTCGCGGTTTCGAGCTGCTCGCTTAAACCAGGCTCTTCGCGAACACCACTATTACGGATTTTAAGTCAAGCTTGTTCGATCGTGAAACCACTGACCGGAGAAGCGTTTCGCCGTTGCTCGAATGCGATTTGTTCCCCCAAAGTGCAAGAGCCGAACCATGAAACAGAAAAACTGTCAGATAAATGCGCTGAAAACTTTCGCGGTTCTCGGCTCCTAAATTAAATTCAATTGTTAATCAATCGTGAAAAAATTCGGAAAATTTTATAGTATAGATACCGATATCAAGATAGACGATATCACACTACATACGAAATGCCTCTATTATCGAACATCTTATACTTTTATCTAATCGTCTGCAGTTTGCTTCGGCTAATTCTCGAACAACAGCTCGAGAGTTGACGACTGTTCCTCTCCACGAATCCGGTAAGCGGCATTCAAAATATCGTTATAATGAGCGCTGACTACCGGCTACTCCTCGCGTGGCTTTACAGACTACAACAGGCTACCGTGAAACATTCCACCGCTATTCTAGCGTACGCCCCCGATGCTCGAAATTGGACGTGAATCGGCAGGGGCCCCGACGGCGGTAATTGCGGCACGAATATACAGTGGGTGCAAAAAACGTATCAGCATTCCGGACGCGCGGCGTTAATAGCAGACTGGCCACGTCATAATATCAGAAGCAAGCGAACGATCGCGGTTCCCGGTGCTCGCCCACCGGCTAATAACAATAATTAGCCTAGGGTGAAAATCATCCTACCGGGCGTTTTCATTGGCGCGGTGGTGAGCGAACTACGAAGGCAAAGTAGAGAGAGTCTAGAGGATGACTGATTATCCTACGAGACTGAAACACGCGCGCGCGCGCGTCGCTCACGAGTTACCACCATCACGAGGAAGTTTGACGCCTCTCGTGCTAGAAAAGGATGATGATTTCGCGGTTAGACTAGCCTTAACGACCGCCGCTAATTGCCGGAGCGAGGACGTCCATCAGTAATTTCTTACGCAAGTAAGAGATGTTTTGATGCTGCGCGCGTTATAAGTATCATAATTAATTGCGCCGAGGTAAATCAAATAAATCACTACGCTTTCTGTACGTGTATCATTCCAAGCATTATAGACTCGCATAATTTTTATCTCTATAGCTAGTCGCATCAGGGGAAAAAAACGTAGGAGTTGAATTGAACCCAAATACCATAAAGTATGCGGTCGCAACCGACTTGTTAATCACGAATCATGATCGATAGGTCGGGTTTGTTCGAGAAGATATATCGATGATACCTACTTCGGTGGCCGTTTGCGTTGCTTTCGCGACGGTGTTAAGGCGTTAAGTAGTTAAGTAATCGCTCGTAACGCAAGCGGCGTTACTGGGCGCGACTGCTCGCTAAGAGATTACGCAAGTCGACATACTGCGTGAACGTATGTACATACGTACGTAAAAGTGCGCGAGCCCACCGAGCGCACCTGCATAGGATGCACATGAAACGAGGCGCATGTCGCTGCAACACGCAGGATACCTAATTCGATGCACTCGACAACGCTCACGCACGTGTTACGTAATCCGGAGTATACGCGCCGTCGCGCTCTTATCTAAGTTCAATAGCTTCTTTATTGACGCACCTACACTGCTCGTTTCCGTCGCGATAAAAAAAAAAAAGAGAAAAAGAAAAGAAGCCTAGAAAAGATGGGCGACGAACTCGAGCAGACGTGAAAGAAGGGAGCGCGTTATTTGTGATTGAACGTGCGTAGCGAAGATAGTCGTCTCGCCGTGGTGAAGATAACGGATAAACACGATGACGTTAATTTATATTGTACTCGGTGAGTCAAGCAAGACGGAATTGAACGTGTATCCGTGACAAATGTGTTATTCCGGGATATATTACTAAGCTTGATAATTTTACGACTTGTTTTTAAAGGATTCTTGATACACGATCAGACAAAGAGTAGATTTATTTCTAATTAATTATGTTAAGTCATGATACTCCCTCTCTCTCTCTCTCTCTTTCTCTCTCTTGATTATTCAGTGCTTTAGCGACTAATGACCGTAACACAGTAGTAATATGTCTTCTCCAAGTTGAGGAAGTTGACGCAATGCTATGTATTTTTATGAGTCGATAAGAATGGCTACCGGTGTTCATTATTCTTCTACATTATACAACTAGTAAAATGTTAATAACCTGCTACCGTGAGGATTTAAAACCTTATTCATGATGTATTATATGTGTTCATCGTTTTTCACCTCTCACAGTATTCGGCGTCAAAAATACTTTAGGTATAAAACGATTAAAATACACGATTTATTTTATCTCATAATTTATTTTACACCATAAATAGAGGCAGGAGGCACAACGCTAAGTCTGGTAAGATTTCTTTGAGCAGGACTGGTCGGATATTTCGGCGATGAAATCGTCGAATTTCGCAGTCGGCGAGACGCGACGTGACGCGACGCGGCTCGTTACCATTCGGGTTAATTGCCCGGCAGTGGCTGCGCCCACTCCCCGGCCCTCGGACGGTTGTTATATACTCGCAGGCCTGCACACGACGGCGCTGACGTGGTCGCTTATGCAGTGTTGTTGCACTCGCGACTCGGTCGAACGTGGGGCTGCCGCAATTATTCGCTGCAGTTTCGCGTTCCGCCGGAGTGTCACGGTGACGCTCCGGCTATGCCCTCCAAACGTCCGATGCATTCAGCTCGCTCATTATGCACCTCCATCTCTCCTCGCCCGCACGCGGCTCGCAACTACGCTTCGTCGCATTCGCGCTTCTTTTTGGCTTTTTGTTACTCGCTACCAGAATGCAGTCTATTTTACTGATACAACGATGATTGTTGCAGTGGCATATTTTTCATTTATCTTCAAAATAAAGTAGTTTATTATTTTTTTTTTCGGATATAATGTGGCTTCCAAGAATAATGCAAGTCAATTTCTTCGTTTGAAAATCCGGGAGGGCATTACTCTCGAAGGCTGTTCCATCTCACTTTGTATTTCTCTCTCTCTCTCTCTCTTTCTCTTTTTTGCTTTCCTCTACCTACCTACCTCTTTGCATAAGTTTATTCAGTGAACAAAGGAATCGCTGGAGCGCACCGCGAAGTCGAAATTTGGGCGGTCGGAGCACTGCACCATGCAGCATGACGAAAAGGGGAAGTGAGTGAATAAGTACATCACCGAGTACATCAGGGAAAGAAAGGAAGAAACGCTTATTGACGCCCCAAGACCGAAGGAAATTTAGAGATAAGAGGCATTGTAGAGTATTATATATCTTTTTACTATCTTCTTTTATTCTCTATCTCATTTTCGAGAAATTTTGTGTCATTACATTGCATATCATCATACTTTGATGCCGTCTTCCGGAAATTATCGATTCGGTTGACTAACTGCAATAATCGAAAAATGAGAGAGAGAGATGCCAAAAAGAGACAAAAAAACCAAAGTAGCATAAAAGAAGAAACTCTTCTAGAACCACAAATTCGGCTAATCAAAAATAAATTTCTTCGCGTGTCTCTTCTGAGCATTCCATTTGTCAAACTCCAATCATTGCGAGAATGACACACATCACGTACTTCGCAGAATATTACGTAAAAATAATGGCGTAAAATAATTTGCTCTCTCAACGATAAAGAATCCTGCCAACCTTCTGATTTCACCTTCACATGCAAGGCTAGCCCGATTAAAATTCACACCTCGAGCTCCGTACTGTTCTACTCTCCGACCACGGAGCTCGTATATCTTTCGGCCTTTGATATCGACGTGTTCCGGGCGGCGTGACGAGATTCACACCAGCCCACTCAGCTTTTGGAAGCTGAAACCGCCATTGTCTGTCTCTGGCGCTTCAACGGCGTGCATGTGCCGAAAGTATACGTGGGTGTGCGTAGACGCGCGCGCGCGCGCGCGCGCACGCCCGCGGCACGTTTAGGTCGACACTCACGTATGTAGATGCGATAGACGCGAGAGATGGTCAATTTCTTCGTTTGAAAATCCGGGAGGGCATTACTCTCGAAGGCTGTTCCATCTCACTTTGTATTTCTCTCTCTCTCTCTCTCTTTCTCTTTTTTGCTTTCCTCTACCTACCTACCTCTTTGCATAAGTTTATTCAGTGAACAAAGGAATCGCTGGAGCGCACCGCGAAGTCGAAATTTGGGCGGTCGGAGCACTGCACCATGCAGCATGACGAAAAGGGGAAGTGAGTGAATAAGTACATCACCGAGTACATCAGGGAAAGAAAGGAAGAAACGCTTATTGACGCCCCAAGACCGAAGGAAATTTAGAGATAAGAGGCATTGTAGAGTATTATATATCTTTTTACTATCTTCTTTTATTCTCTATCTCATTTTCGAGAAATTTTGTGTCATTACATCGCATATCATCATACTTTGATGCCGTCTTCCGGAAATTATCGATTCGGTTGACTAACTGCAATAATCGAAAAATGAGAGAGAGAGATGCCAAAAAGAGACAAAAAAACCAAAGTAGCATAAAAGAAGAAACTCTTCTAGAACCACAAATTCGGCTAATCAAAAATAAATTTCTTCGCGTGTCTCTTCTGAGCATTCCATTTGTCAAACTCCAATCATTGCGAGAATGACACACATCACGTACTTCGCAGAATATTACGTAAAAATAATGGCGTAAAATAATTTGCTCTCTCAACGATAAAGAATCCTGCCAACCTTCTGATTTCACCTTCACATGCAAGGCTAGCCCGATTAAAATTCACACCTCGAGCTCCGTACTGTTCTACTCTCCGACCACGGAACTCGTATATCTTTCGGCCTTTGACATCGACGTGTTCCGGGCGGCGTGACGAGATTCACACCAGCCCACTCAGCTTTTGGAAGCTGAAACCGCCGTTGTCTGTCTCTGACGCTTCAACGGCGTGCATGTGCCAAAAGTATACGTGGGTGTGCGTAGACGCGCGCGCGCACGCGCACGCCCGCGGCACGTTTAGGTCGACACTCACGTATGTAGATGCGATAGACGCGAGAGATGGTCGCGATGACTGCGCCATGGACGGTTCCGGCTAGTGGTGCGCAGTTCCCTTTCGGTCCGTGCTTCTGCTCTCTCCCCGCTCCTCTCCTCCACGTCTCTCGCCCTCGCCTCGCGCCGGTGCGCTCACCCTGTGATACGCGTGCATACGTACACGCAAGTCTGTCCGCGTGTACGTGGCCTGTGCATGTGTACCGGTATGTACACGAGGCTACAAAGCGTGCCACGTTCCGGCGGGCGTGCTTCCTCCGGGTGTCCGCTCCAGTGGGCCAAACCAACCGGCCAGCCCCAACCAGCTCCAACCAGCCGGTCCGACGACCATTGAGATTACGCGCGCTCTCTCTCTCGCTCTCTCGTTTTCTTTCTCTCTCTAGTTTGCTTTCTTTCTTTCCCTCTCGAGACTGGCCTCGGTTCCCTCGACTCTCGCTTTTTCCTTTTGATTTGGGTGTCGCGATAGCCCGCCTATACCAGATTTCTTGTACAAGTGGCGAAAGAAAGAGTGGATTCATTTAAAGGGTTGCGCGCTGTCGAAATCAAATGATTACCACTCGTTTACTTCATTGGACGCAGTTGTACAAGTTAGAATTGAATCATCGATCAAGATTACCATTGATAAAAGAAAATTACCCAGGTGTAATTATAATGGGACCAAAAATAACAAGTCGAATATATCCAGTATGGATTAATCATTTTAAAACTATAGATAAGTAAAAATTGAGATAGGACATGTTTATCCGAGAAATTCTTTTTATTAAGCAAGCGCCGAGTAAGCAGCCCTTATTTATCTTTTATTGCGGCAAGCGTCTATCAAAATCTGTATCAGCAAAAACCGTAACGTTGGGTTATCAAGGTTTTTTCTTTTTCTTTTCTTTTCTCTTACTTTTTTTTTCACCAAGTCGCACGCAATAAAAATGAGATTCGCCGGATCGAAAGAAGTTATCGGCAACTTCGAATAAGGTTGAATCCTTTGTATATATCGACAGATTTCGTGGAATTCAAGAGATTATGTCACAGTACGTCGGCTATGTTCTCCCGCGCGGCACGTGCATGCGTCGATGTTGAGTCTGCGGTGAAGAGAGAGCTCAGACACGCGTCATGGCCTCACGTGTGCAGCCTATACGACTTTTATCTCGTCATTTTGTGGCAGGAAAAACGCAATCGTGCTTGCATTACCAAACTATATTTTTTCAGTAAGCTACTACTTATTTATAACATGTTTTAACTTACGACACAATTATCTACGAAGATTTCTTTCACCTAGAAATTCTCAAGCGTGACAAATGTTGAAAATATTGCTTGCATCGCGTATCTAGATAATAAACGGCATATAGTTAACTAGTTTTATTCTCATTACATATTTTCATTACGTATACACTTGTTCGTGCGTATTTAATTGTCATAATAATTTTTAATATTAAGGTTTATCTCGCAAAAATGATATCCCTTGTTACTGATGATATCGTTTTTTACAAAGTTGATTACCAGAAAGACGCAACTTTTCATTGACGATGATAATTTGCAATTTATCAAGTCGGATACTTTGTTCATCGACTGTACACGCGGTTCGTCTCAGCGGGTCATCCATGGATAACCCACGTGGCGACCCCGCCGGACGGATAGCCGCGATGCCCCCTGCGCGCACGCGATAACACGCACAGCCGTAACGGCGTGTTTTTCGAGCCTCTCGAAGAAATAAGGAGCCGAGTTGGGGTCATAGGTCGAAGATACCGGCGCACGCAAGCCGCCTTTATGCGCTGCCGAATGGTGGGATGACTCCGCCGCAGCGGTCGGCGGAGAAAAATGAGCGCGGAGGAGAAAGGGAGGGTATATAGATGTAGCGTGAGGAAGAGGAGTTAAAGGAAGAAAGGAAGAAAAAATGTGCGCCGCTGGAAAGTCAGGATGAAAGAGAAAGAGAAGACGGTGCTCGCTCGTGCGATGAGCGAGAAATAAATAGAAAGATAGATGAGAGTGAACGAATGAGTGAGAGAAGGAGAGAGAGAAAGAGAAAGAGAGGAATGCGAAGAATGAGCAAGCGAGAGACGGGAGACGAAGAAAAATAAATAGCTTATAGAAGAGATATTTTAACCTAATAGCCTGATGCGGCACTGATATGGAGATGCCTCTGATATATTTTATATTTAATTTCAATCGCGCGCTTCGAAACTGGCTTCGAAAGTGGCTGCTTATGTGAGAGCCGTCTTCATAAAACTAAGTTTGAAAACTGGTTTTTTCGTCGACGTCAATGAATCTTGCATGCCATTCATATGCATCGATAACGCGACACGGAGAGTTCAAAAAAGATATCTCTTCGCACACACACAATCTGAGACACTCGCTCGTTTATGCGGCAGCGACTGCGTGATTTTCTCTAGTATGATAATTCCAATTTGCTGGATTGAGAGAAAAAATCGAGAAATAAACCTACCGCACGCTGTGTCCAGAAAGTTTATTAACAATACTGTTATATATATACATTATAAATTTATAATAATTTATGTGGAGAAGCTTTTCATATATACAATTGACTCAGCTAAAGTTGCGTCATCCATTGCGGGCAACTTTGAAATTCATTTCCGTAGGCGATAAAATGATAATGACCGTTTCCAACAATGAAGACCGCATAAACGGCCGTAGACTAATGTTGGAGCTTCGGACTATATAATTATTATTATCAATGATACGTTCACACATAGATAAGTCAATAATAATTACATATCCACGAAATACATCATCGCTTTTCAATTCGCTTTGTCAGCTGAATCTTGAAATGCGACGCAATTCGTCTCTGTGTGACACGCATAGATATGTTATATATAGATAGAGCTTTATCTATCTTACTGGGTGCCAAGATAATAAGATACTTTCCTCCCTCGCGCATATGCAATCGCGTATTTTTTCCGACAGCCGAGAAAATAATCTCTTTTATTTTATGTAGAAGATACCGTGTTTAATAAAAATACAATACATTTAATTTCTCGCACTTGTTAATTGTTAAATTTCTTAAAATTTTAATGCAAATTCCAAGTCCTTACAAACGATGTGCGTCCGATAAGAGAAACATACGAATGCGCATGCGCAAAGGAGGAAAATCTGCTATTTATCTTGGCACCCGCTCTAACAATAAGACAGAAATGACACAAAGTTCTATCTATATATATATCTACGGTGACACGTAAAATTTTGTCGAGTAGCGTCATAACATTATCGCAGTTTTACTTCTCGCTGTTCGCTTATCGCATAGATTTTCCCCCCAAAATAAGCATTGTTGGATTGATTGTATCGTCAGAACAGATTCGTCGCGCCAAGAGAAGAGCTTTACGTCAACGCACGATGTTATCGAAATGATGCACTGCACTACGCCGTATCGAATCTAATCAGAACACGACGCGAACCTTGACGAGAATCTTATCGCGCCGATAACCCCTAAGATTTTCATCGGCTCCAACTTCTTTCACGAAAGATTATCTTACACGTGATTCGATAAAAAGAGCAACTAGCTCGTAGATATCATCGCCGTATAGATCGATGAATACACGATTACTAAAGTCTTTCCTCGGGCTTTATGATTTAAGCTCAAGATATGTTTCTTAAGCTCGAGATTTATCCTCGACTTTAACTCAATAAAACAATTGGTAAATAATTCGTAAAGAAAATACGGTCGTTTCTTTGTCTCAATAAATCTCGAAAGCTCCGGCATCGCGTCAAGATATTCCTCTCTCTATACATTTTCAACGACCTCGAGTTCACGCTCTCTTGCGACAAGTGGATCCAAACGATCGGCGGCGCATTAAGAGAATTATCGCTGTTTCTGCGATAATACGTCGTCGTATATCCATGCACTTTTGCATGCTGCGGCTCAAAAACATGCAGCGGCAAACCGCTTATCGCTACCCCACACGAAGCGACACGTAAACACTTATTAATTGCGCGCGCACTCATTAACCAGTAAACCGGCCTGAGATTTAGTCGCGAAATTATCATACGCGAACGATCTCGTCGACGGGAGAGTTCTGCGTTCGAAGAACCTTGAAGAAACTGGCAGAATCGATTCTCTCCTGTCGATTTCTTATTGCGAATCATGATGATATCGCGAGATGCGTGCAATCACGAGGAGCGGAACAAATCGGGATAACGGGCGTTGAATGCAGCGAAAGAAACGTGGCGACGCTCACGGCGATTTCAGGGGAATTCCTCCTTCTGTTTCAGGATGATGTATTTTAGTCCTCTACACAGAATCTAAAATTTAGCATTTGTACGTATGTTTCTCTTGTTGCTAGATTTATTTAAAAATAGCATGAGAGAGAGATGGTTGAATGATACAATTCGATACGTATCTTTTTTTTCCCACGTACCGCAACTCCGTAATGCACCTGCCGTTCATACCGCAATGCACGAGTTATCCTTGACATTATTTCGGTGCGTGCATTACCAGAATGCTTATTCGTTAATAAACACTTGCAGAATTTCTTGCAAAATCTTCGCTGCATCCGTATATGTCTTCGTGCTCGATGTTTATATACTTCGCCCAATAACAAACTCCTCATTTAGTTAATCTCTTTTCAACTCCTAGACGTGCACATATATAGAGTTTCTTATAATGTGAGATAATCTGTTAAAAAATTGAATATTTGGAATAATACCAATTTTTTACAAGATGATTGAACTAGAATATCAGTGATTAATTAAATTAAAATTTTTATATATAAATTATATAATATTATAATAAATAATTGTAAAATTTATTTATAATTATATAATATATAATTATTTGGAAATTTCATATTTTATTGAGAGTTTTGGGTAGCCTCTCACGAGTTTTAACGATTATCCTTAAGACTTGAGACGCTAAAATCATATCTAAAAGAGTTCTCGCGATTTCTTTGAAATCGAAAATTTTCAAGTTGTCAAATAATAAAAATATTCTATTCAAAAAATGAAAAGTTGCGAGAACTCTTTCAGTCTTGGTTTTAGCGCGTTCTGACTACCCAGAATTCTCGATAGAATGTCAATTTTCCAAAAAAAAAAAAAAAAAAATTTATTACAAGAAGATGCACCTGCGCGCGTGTCGCTACGACCTGTTAACCAACACGGAAGCGTGGCAAGCATTCCGTAACGGAAGGGATGCTCCCGATGCTCTAACCCCTAGAACGCATCGGGCCGAGGTTTCCTGTCGCAGGAAACGTTAAAAGTTAAAAGAGGGGCGGCCCCGTCGGAGCGTGACCCCGCGGATAGGCTCGCCTGATCGCGAAAAGTTAAATCGTTGGCGGTTTTATACCGGTTGCACGTTCTGCTCGTCTGAATTGCCATCGCGTTTTTGCGCCGCACGCTCGATTTCATCGGATATTTACTACCTTCCCTCGACTCGCGCGATTGTCCTTCCGCCGATAAACGCGCTAATTGCCGTAAAACTTTGGCTCGTAAAACCAGTTTTGTACGCCCATAAACGCGACGCTGATCTATCCACGCGGAAATTAATACGCCTCGCGAAATCACGGCGGCACGTCGTATACGAAATTATCGAAATCACACAATGACGCGATCGAGGTCGGTTGGCAACGGAAAATCGCCGTTTGGGAGCGCGACGACGAGTTTGACGAGAAAGCGCCGACACACTTCGATGCCTTCCGCGCGGTACGCCAGACATCCGCTTTTGATTTCTATATCAGGGAACAGGTGGCCGGCCACTCGGGCACCGGCTATTTCCGGTTACCGGTTTCCCTCGAGATTTGCATTTGACACGTTGGCCACTTGTACATTGTAACCAACCGGATGAACCAGAAAGCTCATACACTCAAAAAAGTGGTATTGCAACTACAGCAAAAATTTTCTGGGTGCGCAAAATTAACTGAGGTACATAAATGATTAGCAAATACTGTGATATCGCATATGTTTCGCATTTAATCAATCTAAGTGACAGAGACAGAATTTATATCTGAACTGTTTGTGAAATTTAGAAAGAATGTTTTTCTGTGGCGCCTATCCATGTTAAGGCCAATCATACTTGTTATAAAGTTTGGCTGTGGTAGACAGAAAAAATTAGCGGCAAGAAACAAATGAATATATAATCCTCACGTCTAACATATTTGTATAACGCGCTCAATCTATCTAGCTCTTTTAAACAATTTTTCTCAATTTTTCGATGCTGCAGTTATAATTGGCAGTTATATTTCTCACAAAGATCGTTCTGTAGTATCGAAACTCATATTTATCCAATGCAGTGATTAACATTTGGCAATGGGACCTAAATTTTCTAGAAGATATTATTAGAATATTGCTGCTATAAATTCTATATGTAACAGACAATATTCTAACAGATACAAAAAATAGCGATAAAGTTTTGTTGTGACACCTAGAAATCTACCTATATCAGCAAGACATTTTTTTGAGTGTAATTAACTGCGCAAGGATACACCCAAACGATCGTGTATATCTTATCGTTAGAAGCGAGATTCGCCACGGCCGGTACCTCGATACATTAATAAGGATGCTGACGAAAGCACTATACGAAGAGATTTGTTCCTCGTTTATTCAATGTTGAAAGTTGGAAGATCGCAAAAAGTAACGACTAGCTTGAATTAGATATACCATGTGACGCTTTAATGCGAACAAACTGCATGAGAAGCTGCAGTTATGGGCTGCATGTCGATGGTGCATTGCACGCACTTGTCGGTTTTATCTCGGATGGCTAGGGATATTAATTCTCTGCCGGAGAAAACGTAATAATCAGCCCATGATAAATAATAACGCGCTAGTTTTTACAATCGCCACGGCGTGAGAAAGTTTATCTTACGCTGCTCGCATGTCCGGCAAATATAATGGAGATGGGATTATTATTTTGCTGATAACGTGATGCATTGACGAATCATTACTTGGGAAATGTATAGGAACTATCTCAACAACTTTCCAATTTATAGTATCTCCGAAACTAGTAATCGCTTCCAAAAATAATACATTAATAAATCATAGATGCTTGTCAGATAAAATGATAGCAATTTCTTTCAATACAGATGACATTTCCCGAAATATTTCTCTGTAGAATCTTTTCCGGAAAAAAATGGACGCAATTACTCAATCACATCAATTTGGCGGTCGATCGATTCGCGTGATTCAAAGAAATCGACTGGAAGAGAAATCGCGCCTTTAGGTCCGAGGAATATTAATGGCTCTATCGATGGAGACTAATTATCGGACGTGTATAGGCGCGCTAATGCGCAAATTAAAAGTCGGCGCAGCGAGATAGCGGCGACGGATTTCGAGGGTGAGTAACGATTTGGCCGATTAAGCTCGCCCGATCCGGGATTGAGCAATCAAGGAACCGATTATTTTCTTCGCGCCGCAAATAATTGCCGCACTTTGATCCTATCCACCGTAAGTCATCGATAAATCGTCCATAGCCGGGTAATAAGCCTAATGACCGATACAAAATTATCGGCAGATCGTGCGAACGCACCAATCATGTGCCTACCGCTTCTTCTGATTACCAATAATAATAATAATTCATCGTATTAATGATTTGCGGCGAATGTGCGTGCGTGAATATTTTTATTCGCGCGGTAACAAACTCGCAACATTAATATTCGCACCGTAATTACATTACATCTTTCGAAAAGTCAAAGTTTGGATAAATCATTTGATCGTATCCGTAAGAACTACCAATTGGCTCATCACGAGAGAAAACGTATTTAAGGATTATAAATATATTATAAATATCAAAATACAAGGAAATCACTCAAAATGCACGCAATGTTCGAGTCTTCATTAAAATCCATTGATAAAATGATGAGATATTCACAATCGATTAAGATCACGGTTCGATAAAACATTATAAAATTGCAAGAATTATATACGAGAATGTATAAAAATTACATGAAAAGGTAAAAGAATAAATTTATCAACATAAATATGCATTGTTTGTATTGAATTGCAAATAATGATAGATTTTATAATTATGGATATTCGTGCAACAGAGACATGCGTAAAATATTAGTTTCAAAGAGCTGGATGACGCTGAATAATTGCGCTCTCAATCAAAGATTGAAAATTATTTACGACTATGAATACCGGCCTAAAATTATTCATCAAATAACGATCTGCTATAAATACAGCTTAAAACGTTGAACAAATGACAAGCTAGCTTTCGAAGCGCCACGGACAGAAAGAATGCAGCCATATATGAAAACTTGCAACTGCAAGCAAATGCTTAATCGTTCGTTCCTCCTGTAAAATTAGCCTGCTGCAATATGTAACGTCACGCCACTGCAACACGGTAGCGGCAGTAGTATCCGATTTCTATATTGAGAAACACGAGAATATATAAGAATAAGAAAGAGAGAGAGAGAGAGAGAAATGTTGCACTGCCTCGGACGAATAATTAAGAGAGCAGCTAGTCATCATTTTGTGGCCTCTGATGATAATTGTATGGAAATATAAAGCACGGCCCCGCATGCGGAGAAATGGTTGCCGGCCATTTATTTCAATACCAATCTCGATAATACCGGTTGCTTTATTACACGCGCGCGTTTGGCCTCGAAAGAATACATACCGCAAGAATCACCGCCGCAACACATCTTGAGAAATGATCGAGTTGTTATCTCGCTAGCGAAAGAGATTCAGCGCTTCATAGAAGTGCAATTAGTACACCTTACCCTATCATTTAAATTGCCATGCCGATTAATATGGGTATCTATCATTTTCTTATATTCGTGAAACTTTGCTTTGCGAGAATTCAAAGTGTAAATTACAAGGCAGTGATGTGTGTTCACTGACCGTTCCTATTTATCATTTAGCCGCGTACGATTTCTATATAATGTTCTATGTACTCGTTTCAACTATCGTTATAATGTACATGTAATACCTACGCGAGATACGTGTAATAGGTATTCGTAAAAAAACAATAGAGACCAAAGATTCAAGATAACGTGTCGGTCTCGCCGGTGAATGAACGATTAGTCGCGCTTAATCCCTGCGAAGGGTGGGGGAAAAAATCATCCTTTCAGCGGAAATAAATTCCGCGATGCGGATTCGCGTGGAGCGGCGTGTAATGAGAGCCCGTCCGATACCGTCCGATCGGATTGCTTATTCGGAAAAAATCCTCGGCACCCTCACGAGAAACGGCCACGCGAGTCGGTCGTGCCGCGAGGTTCCGCGCCGATTCTAAACGGTGATTCATGATGATTGCTCGTGGCGCTCGGAGTAAACGAAGAACAAGAGAGGGAGAGAACCCGTAGAGAGCACCACGCGACCACCTTTAGAGAGCCGGGGCTTTACGATCCGCCGTATATAAATACCGCCACCATCGGGCACTGATATCCGGTAGAACGTAGGCGCGCATCTCTCTTGCTCTTTGTGCCTCCCCTCTCTCCCCATCCCGCCGCCCTTCACCCCGCGGGTTTAATTACTCTCGGCCGGTTTTATCAAAGAAATCTTGCTTTCAAGCTTATTTATGAATACTTCGGTCCACCTTGCAAGCCTTGCGAGGGTTTATGGCAGTATACGTAACTAATTAATATTTGTCGTCATTACCCTCTGCGCGTCCGGTCAACGCGATGTCGTCACAATATGCTGCACATCAAACGAAGTGCTCAACGATGAAACAGTCTTCCATTGTTGTATCGTTCAAACGATCCCGTCGTTTCAACGACGCATTATAATTAATTAAGCATAATAATTAAGCCACGTACATCAAAGTTTTGGAAAGTTTGTTTTCCCGCGGTAAAATAAGCACACTGCTACGCGTCGTTTTGCATCGAATTATATCCGTACCAGTGAATATGCGTGAAATTATTTTAAAGAAAAATATTGTCGTAAAAATCACAAGCATTTGGGACGCATTCGAAAAGCGACGTGTTTCTTTCGTCGCAGAGAATAAACAAGAAATCAATCATATTTTTGCATTTGATTACAAGGCAAAAATTGTAAAAATTTTTACCGCATAATTAAACTAACAATAAGTTAAAAATTCGCTCTATAACTTCAAAATGCGTTTTAATTCAGAGAACATATAAATATGTACGTGTATTAAAAATCATAAATTATACACTTCAATAACTTTATATTTTATCGGGATCATTCGACACTTAATTGCATGTTAAAGGACGTTGAGCCTCTTAGTGGGCGCTAAGTATAGTCGTGTAATATCAAGATTAATGCGGAAACGAAAGCTGGAGCGCGGGACTTGTCGTGAGGTTTTTAATTAGTCGTTGCAGGCGCGGCGCGTGAATTACGACGACGAGCCAGACATCGCGCGCTGGTAGCTCCACCACCGAAAGAATTATCATCAGCCGGCGTACGAAAATGATTAATTACATGATGGAGACACGACCTTGCTTGCTCGCTTCAGAGGCGCGGTGCGGTGCGATACTTATCGGAATGATTTACATCACCGTGTTAAAACCGTTGACGCGCGACACGACAAGACACTGCCAGAGAAATTACGGCAATTACCGGTGCAATTAGACGTAGATTTACCTGATCTAATCGTGATCCCGTCCGATACGGCAATCACGGCTCAATCAAGAACGTGGCGGATTCTTTGTCTATGACTTAAATTGCGCAGAATCCAATCAATGAGAAATCTGAAGATTGAGTCGTTAAAAAATTGTGCTGTGTCAACGATAAATTTATGATTCTCTACTTTAAGTTTTTATAATGTTTTATGACTCTATAAATAAAATCATATTTGTAAATTGCAGTAAAAGCTTTTACCAAGGAAAGGAAAAAAAAATCTAAAAGATAAATATGCATTTCAAATCTCCATACGTAAAACATACAACATTGATAATTAAGTAAACTCGGGAAATGCAATTTGCTAACACATAGTTGTTAAAATAGTTACACAAAAATGTCTGCACATCGTTATAAATTTCCATAGATTTCCATAAGATAGTTAATTTCTTGTACAAATTAACTCTGATCTTCTAGTTATAAAAGACGAAGAATTAGTGCTCGGTCGGATCCACTTTCTCACGAATCTCTCGTAACACTAAACGTAAGGTATCCTCGCCCGAGGGTGCACCCGACGCCTCGGGGCGAGCAATTAAATGTGATTATCCCTCATTAAGGATGAATCGAAGTACAAAACACGGAAAGAGAAGGAAGAAACAGCACCATGGTTGTTGCGTAATTGTGGGAATGAATCGTCGACGCATCTTCTGCATCATTCGTGTCCTTCTCTTTCCATCCTTGATGTCGATGTACATACCTAGCATCTTGAACGCGCGTAACCGTATGTATTGAAAGGTTGCGTGCGCCCACGCTGAAAATGAATTCACGTAGCCGGAAGCAACACGGTGGTTACTGAACTCTCGTGAAAATGACCTATGGCGAGCACGCGTAACTCTCTTCTTTTGTTTTATTGAGAGATTGTAACTCTCTCTTAAATCTGTTTGACGTGAAAATTTTCTCGTATAATTACGTAGATTCTCATATTGTCAAAATGATTCATCGTAAATGTGTAATCATTTGCAAGTTAAAACGTTTAGTTCCACCCTGTTTCGTGACGCCAATAATTTACATAAGACAAGATGTCTTTTTTCATCGATCATTTATTTAGCACGGCAAAAAACCAGTCCTTCTACTCTCGAAAATCAGGTAGATCTTACAATTAGTAGAGTTTCTCGAATTTATTATTTTAACGAGTGACATTTTTCTCTTTATTGTATGTCAATCTTCTTGTCAATCATAATGATGGATTCTATTAACTTTAATTAATAAATTTTTGTATCGTGAAACAGCGTGAAGATCATGTTATACATCGCGATACTGCTCCTGCATTGGCCCTCGCATTTTTATCTGCCGTTATCCGGTGTATCATTATCACGACAGGTTGTTTGCCTTGCAAGACGAAGGGGAGGTATTCCTACCAAATGTGTGCCGCGAGTCAACAACTCGATGCGCGTAGTTGTTTGACTGTTTGACTTTCCCAGACCAGAGAGGAGCGGTCCTGGACGTATATATATATATATATCTACCTGCACTCAGGTTCCTAAAGTTCCTCAAATGTTGTCTCAGGCGGGTTAGATACCGCAACGTTGTGCAGTTCAACCCTAGATAACAGCATTCCTCCTTGCGAGATTAGTCGTCTCTGATTCAAGAACATATTACGAGCGTTAGAGATCCATCGAAAAGTCCCTGCCGATTTATTATCTCATGCCATCTGAATAATCTCGTATCAGACATTCGCGAAAGTAAGATCGCGATCGATCGCTCGATTTTTTAATCACTCGCATATCACGTTTCGTGGCAAGCCACGCAATATTCCGAGGAAAGATTACGCACGCTGATGACGAGCACCTTATACTTATACGTGTACGTGTTTACGTACCGTGACAAGCTGATGTGTCTTCGATGGCGTCTCATCTTCGACGTCTTGATCCTTGCATGAATATGCACTTACGTGTATTTTCATGCCGCACAAACGTGACATCGATGTGCTATCTAACACCAATTGACGACTACTAACGCGTGAGTGTTAGAAATTTATGCTGAAAAGAGCACGGTGCTAATTTTTATTCAAAAATTCCCCTGATACGAATTGGATACATTGCAACATTGCGAACCGCAGCTAATAATCACTTGAATTCTTATTTAAATGTAGATGCTTCTCCCCTTCTTGACACAAAAAGCGCTATTCAATAAAGCATCTTATTAATGCCAGCAACATTAATTATTAATTAGATTCAATTTGACCTATTTTGCATACGTATAGATAGTTATGAGATATGTATAGATAGTAATGAGTGGCTGCATTGCTCAATAGTACAGTAGTTGTTTCTCCATCGGGTAAACGCGCGAAAAATAATGAATATCTTATTACAACCTGACATCACGATACGGAGAGTCGCATCGCGAGAAGTCTGGTCTCATTTTAACAGGTGTACGCGTTATTTGATCAGTCCCTTTCCGCGCTATGTTTGTTTTACGTGACGTTCGTGCGTCCGACGAGAGTGACGGCCTAACGAATCGTAGAAAGGCCTTCTGACGCTGCGCCGTGTGGGCACAAACACGCTTATACGCGGGTAAGAAAAGGGAAAAAGAAGGGGAAACACACGTTTTTTTCTTCACGTTTACTTAGAAGCAGATGCATTAGAAAACTCGTGTGACGACTCTACCGACGTTCTCGATGAAGAGCGGACACTCGCTCCTTCTTTCCGCGTATCAATCGGAACGTCGGAATGATGATGCCAACTCCGGTAATGCGAGCTCGTAATTTAAGCGACTCACGTGCATCGATGATTTCATTCATCGATAGACACGCGTAAGGATTGTGAAATGAATCCCATTTAGATCAGCAATAAAAATTTCAAATAATTACAGCGATGTTTCTAAGAAGCGATACTTTTAATTACAGTATCGCTTCTAAAATGCTTCCTGGAAATGCGTTTTATGAAAAAGCGGCAATTACCATATTCGTGATAAGCGAAGCGTATTTTCGAACCGCGGGTTAAATCAGCAAACGAGTTTGGGACATTCTACCCTCCTCGAAGAACTTTGAACGTAGCTTGGCAGGAATCCGAAAGCGGCACGAGATTTCGTAATAAAAATTATCGAGATCGCTTCGCTCCCAGATAAGGTGGAGCGTCGAGGAATCCAATGGGCGAGGCGATTAAGATAAGACTTGCTTGAACACTACGCCAGATACGGCGACGCAAAGTCATCCTCACGTGTAATCGGGCTGCCTTATGACGCCTTTTGCAACCCGCGCGCAATTACCCTGCCTATGTGTGTAACTATGTAATCTTTAGATAAAATCCGGCTTGTCGCGCGCCCGCGCCGAATGCTTGCGCCATTACGCGACCGACCGCGAGACGGAGAGATAACCTAATCGACGTCGTAAAAAGTACAGTCGGCGGATGATACCGCTGTATCATCGATGAAAGCGCGTAGCGTACAGGGTTGGGAAATAACGCGTTACTTGTGACGGCGTTACCGTTACAGTTACTTTTTTTGGTAACTGTAACGGTAATGGCGTTACAAATTTTGTTTATAACGGAAAAAGTAACTTCGTTACATTTTTCAGTGATGAGTAATGAATTTAACAGTTACTTTTATCGTTACTTTTTTCGATTTATTCGGTATAATTTTTATATAAAAGAACATATTGATAAGAGTGTTGAAATGCAGCATTATCAACAGCGATATCACTACCAAAATTATATTGTTTTTATTACTTTAATGTAAAAATTTTTAGTGTTTAGTGTAAATTTGTAGTGTTTAATTTAATTTTGTATTTAAAAAAAATTGTATGAAAAGTTTGTATTATATATAAAAAAAGTAACGAAAATTTTGTAACGACCCATTACTTTTTGTGTAACGCGGTAACGGTAACAATTATTTTTTAGAAAAAAGAACGGTAACGGTAACAAATTACTTTTATAAAATAACTTTCCCAACTCTGATAGCGTAATACGGCGTACCGTTGTTACATCGCAATAATATGCCGTCACCCACAAATTGTAAATTTGAAACGCACGTAAAATGCGTTACGTTGTATTTCGAAGCACATTCCTCGTTCGTTGAAAAATGAAGAACAAACGCATCCTCTTTATATATGTGCTACTTAATACTAAAATAGCCGCTCTCGTTAACATATTCAAGAACTCAACCTTGTTAACGTTGGCGGCTGGTTGCACCAACCGTCGTTAACACCGTCCCTAGTCAAATCTTCTGCCTAACTTGGCGTGTATATTCTAAAAGAGAATAGCTAATCACTGGCCAAGGTTAGTTGATCTAGAATTATGAGTCTAGAATGGTTTAGAACGAGTTAGAAGATACCGAGAAGAATAATGATTTGCTTATAAATAAAGATATATAGAAGAAAACAAGAAATACATGATGATAATGATCTAACATAATAACGCTGCAGTATGGATGTATCGCGTTGTCATGACGATATATATATATAGCATAGTCATTACCAGATTTACAGCGTTAACCACGGACGACGTCCGCAATTTTGCACAGTGCCGACGAAAAATTTCTTCATTTCGCCGAAGCGATCGCGTCGTAGTCGAAGGAGGTCTTCACGGGTGGCCCATTATGTTCCTCAATGACAGCAGATTATCCAGGGATCCTCTTAGGGCCAGAGAGCCACATGCGGCCCACATAGCCGATCTTTGCCTTCGGCTCTTGACCGGAATTACATCGACCCTAATTTCCTTTTAACCAGCATTATCGTTTCCGCTATATTTCTCGCTGATAATTTGTTCCGCGAGACAGGTGCCGAAATGAAAGACCACACGAAGTGTTGCCGGAAGGAACTCTAGGAAGCTATTCGATGTTACGCAAAAACACTGCCTTTATATTGCGTTTCTATGATGACGCAATTTCCGCTAGAGAGCTTCTTATAACTTAAATATTATCTATGTGTTTTAAAAATTATTCTTGTCGATTTAATTGATTATTTTTTGTATATTTATTTCTTTTCATAAGATTTATCTTCGAATTTAAAATATTATTAAATTTTTCAAGGTTCACGATTTTGTCTATTATATCAAATAATAATAATAATTGAGAATAAAAAGCAAGCCTTCACTTAAAAGAGAAACATATAATTGTAAAGTTCTTGGATGTGTCAGACGAACGCGTTCGTTTCCAGCCCTTTGCGCTCACAAAGCAGAAAGAGTAATGCCGCGTAGCATGTAAAAGGTAAAAAATAACGAAGGCGGGTTGCAGGTGGTCGGTGTCGTTGTACCCTAAACGCGGGTCCGTCCACACACAAGGATCCGCGAACGTGACGGTCTCGGTGCTCGGGGCGTCACAATTTCGCACAATTATAGATTAGCCACACTCACGGATTCGGCCCACACCTGTTGGGCCTAATCGCCGTCAACTATCTTGCATCTCAATTCGCCGTGGCCCCGCGGAATATTGATTTTTTGCCAGCGATTTTTACGAGGCGGAATATGATGTCTAACGACAGCGGATCGCTTACGAAGGGCGCTGCGACCAGCCGCTGTTCCAGCGAGACACGCCACGGAACACGAAAACGAAACTACGAAATTATCGCGCACGGTGGTCCTGCCACACGTGGTGAGTCTAACGGATTCCTTTATTCATGATCGGGTTCTAGATTATAGTGGCTAATTATTATGTTGCGAGCGACGGCAAATTTTCAACCGAGATAAAAGCCCGAAAACACCAGTGAATAGAACTACAGTAACTATTTTCTGAAAATGGGTCATTAAAACCACGCATCGTCTGAGTTTTCGATCGCTTTGACTAATAAAAATAATGAAGTTAATGACGCTACAAAAATGCAATAATATTTGTAATTAGTATAGTAAATTATAGTATTTACAATGCTGTATTAAATAAAATTCTAATTATCTGAAAAATTAAAATAATATATTTATATATGATTTATAATGTGTGTAAAACTCGATTATAATAGTTATGAGCTGTAAAATTTTGACAACATAACATGATGATTAATGATCTTGAAACGGGTCGAGGGGTATCCTGGCGACACATCGGTAGAGGATACATTCACCATCGCGACGTCAATCGTCACGCAGGAACCAGGAAGGGCCTTCATCCTGACAAATGATGCAAGTCGGTTTTCGAAAAACGGACGACTCGAAATAATTATACGCGGCTCCAGAAATACGGGAAGCTGGTCGACGGAAAGAAAACATCGACGATCGCGCAGGGTCCAAAGCTTGAAAAATTAAAGTCGAGTGTCGCCCGACCGCCGTTGTGTCGCCATACTTAAGCGGATTCTCTGACAAATGGACGAGGCCAAGAGAAAAACAAAATCCATACCAAAGATGGAGAAGATGCCACAAATTTTGATCGCGTAATAGAAAAATGATGCAAACAGAAAAAAAGAGATTTATGAAAACTTTCCATGGTATATATAATATATATAAATAAAGATTTTTTTTATGTCTTCTATATAAATCTATATAAATTATAGATATTTTATTTCTTATTTTCTGCTCTCTCTCTCTCTCTCTACATATGCCATAAATTTAAAAAAAATATTAATCTCAAAGTTATTTAAATGCGATAAAATATAAATACATTTTTGCAATAAATATTAAGACAAAACATTTTCGATTTATTCGGATATATTCTAATCAAGCTGCATAATATATGCGAATAATTAAAATTAAGCGAAACATATATGATCATTAAATAATCACATGCAATGAAATGCACGTGTTTATTTATGACGACGATTTATTTATGATATACATGCCACAGTTCATGGTTGAGAGCGAACGAAAGCTTCCCAAATAAATATATGCAAAATTAAAATTAAATTAGTTGTTATACTCAAAAAATGATGTATATATTATAACATGTCGTATCATCCTTGGTTTTTATATTATATAAATTAGATAATTGTTTCTCCATCTAATCAGTCCTTTCCTTCAAGTTTTACATATGCATTTCTAATCTAATCATTCAACGCATATTTTTTCATTATGTAGTCAATTTTGTTGGGTGGTCGCGTAAAATAGAAGCTTGTCCAACAAACTATGTTAGAAAAATGATGGTTATTTAACGTGTCGTGCATGGGGGATATGGTGACTCATTATCGCCGTCACGGTACAGCGTGCACGCAGGCCGGCATGAGAATGAAAAATACTGCACGACCGCGTGGCAGTCTCAAATGTACACAGTTAATCGCGCGTAATTGTTTCCCGGATTTTTTAGCCAGTTGGCGCTCTAAATAGGACGCCTTTTCAGAAATTAGACGGGTGACTAATCGACTCGTAGGGGACCAAGACTGATGCCGCATTTGACTGATGATGCGGGAAAAGGCGGAAATTCGTGTGTGCACAATTAGCGGCTAAAAGTAGCCAGCAGTCGCAAAGGGAGAAATTAAGAACCTGTTTGTATAAGAGAGAACCTAGCAAGTCTATTTTCCTCAGTGGACATTTAGCGCTCCGTGGCAATCATGGACCATCATTACTATTTGAACGATACATTATATATTTAACAAATTTTTTATCCCTCTCTTACTATGTTTAAAATAAATTGTTACGATTTAATTTTAATCACAAAATTTCTGACAACTGCTTGAACATTTTGAATATCTTTTTCATCTGAGGCCAGTGTTGCTTAATGGAATATGCAGCACTGATTCGGGTTCGTTGCGTCCAGACCTTCCATTGAATTCGTGAACGCGGGCGTACGTCGATGCACACCGGCGCGATATGGTGCGGGGTGTCTTTGAGTGTGTGTATCGGAGTGTGTCGCGGAGGATGCGCGCGAGGGGTCCGCCGAGCGAGGTAATGACTGGAGCTTCCTGCCGTTCACAAACTGCGAAAGAAGGGAGACGTCCCCCGTGCAGGATATCCGACATTTAATCTGATTTCTGGATTACACATCGCCGTGTGGACAGCGGCGGAAAGGAACATTCTCGCACCCTACGGGCCTTTCTCCCTTTTCGTCTATCTCCTTCCCAGCCGGGTAAAAATAACTTGATGTGATGTGAAAGACAACGCGACGATAATCTGATTCAGATGTATAAACGAAGTTTTGAGCGAGTCTAATTTTAAATCGATCAATCAATTGAAGATTAGATTTTAAAAAATTAACTCGCGGATTGTTTCCGGTAATCTGACTATCTCTGTAATTAATATAAATACGATAAACATATGAAAATATTACTCGTGTGCACGCGTTGCATCGCACGCCGATAACTTACATCGCGACTCGAGTTCTCGCGGTTATTGTGCGTTACCGGGCCGCGTATGCTTCTCAGACTTCCGGTTTCACGACAGACTCTGTGTAGGCCTCCTTCCTGCAACCGTGGGAGATCGCGGGATCTCTCGGCGCCGCGCGTTTCTTCTCGCGTAGCCACGCTTTAATTGGCAGCGCTCGGTGCAACAGAAGCGAAGACGCTCGCCGTTATATCAGCGTAAAAATATCTAATACTATCTAGACGGAAAGAGAAGAGGAAAAGACACGGCGACTCTCTTTCGGATCGTGTTACTTAATCACGTCGTCGCTCTCACACGGCGAAATGATTCCACGCGCGCGTTCATTTACGCGCGTACTCCGACGATTTTGCACCCGAGTATCACGCAGCGATTTACTTACATTTCGAAAACAGCACATGCGATAATTTTTCAAGGTTTCCAAAAATACTCTTTGAGGTACGGTGCTTTAAATCAAGCGCACGCGCAGGTATATATATTGTAACCAGATTACATAATCCGTCGTTTTATAAAACATCTAGGCATTTTATAAAGTGTGGCCACATTCTCAAATCATGATTGAAAATGAAATATTTTACGATCTGGCTAAGAATTTTAGTCTTTTTATAAAACTCTAACAAACAACCCGCCACATTGTCAAACGCAACGATTTGTATATCGTTTTAGATTCTGGCTAGTTCATTTCAGTAATTTTATGAACGGCACGTTTTTACCTTATTTTATGTTACATCTGATAAAATATTCATAATAAATGTGTTTTTTTTCAGGCTTATATTTCTTTTAATTATTTGTTTTCAAACATTATTTTCAAGAATTTTATTTATATTACTTTTATAAAATCTTAATTGTAATAAATACAACAAATCTTTATATATATATACAATAAGTAATAAATACAACAAGTGCTCATACAAGCTTTTAAATACACGTAATTATTTAATAATATTATAACATAATTATCTATTAATTTTCTATAAATGGCTGTTCTACAAAGACAGTTCATAAAATGATTAAAATGATCCAGCCAAAATCTAAAACGATGTACAAATCGTTGCGTTTGATAATGTGGCGGATCGCTTGTTAGCGTTTTATAAAAAGACTAAAATTCTCAGCCAGATTGTAAAATATTTCATTTTCAACTATAATTTGAGAATGTTGCTGCACTTTATAAAATGCCTAGATGTTTTATCAAATGACGGATTATGTAATCTGGCTACGACATATATATTATAAGAAAATAATATAAATTTTACCGAAAAACAATACACACGAAATAAACAGAATTTTAAACAAAAAATATGAGAAAATTATCCTGGGTTCGTTATTACAACACTTTGGACATTTACAAATGTTAAGCAATTTAGCGCGTGTTGATGCGAACGGGACTGTCAGAGAGACGCAGGCCGTCGCGCACGACCACGTGCATCGCGGTAGGGATCGGCGTGTGTCGCGCGTTGTTTCACAGGGACGTTTTCTCATGCATCCGCGTCATTACGCCGCCTACCCGGCGTTCGCACTCCCGGAACTTCATTAACTTGTATTCTTAAATAAAAATAGAAGCCTCGCGCAGTCTCTAATTAACATAGGCAAGACGAAGAGGAAGAAACAAGACATACTCGACTATTAACGAGGTGCTCGCGCGCATCTCATCTGCGAGATAATCGCAGATGATTTTGTGGTGACGTCGTAAATGTAGAAAATCTATCTTCGATATAAGTACGGAAGAGATCTTAATGATGTGCGGGAAATAAGTAATAGGATATTAATTAATATAATAAGCATTCCCTAAATATGTTTAAAGGTAATACAAGCTCTCTATCGTCTGTCAAAAATAAAATTCGATTAATCGGACTGTTTTTGAAACATGAGAAGTGTCTACATCGAAAATGAAATGACGAATTCGATTACTCGCGATAATTTATTCGACTCGGTCAACGTCCCACGAGCTCGGATTCATAATGCAAGTATACGGTGGATGCCCGTGACACGTTCACATGACCCTTTTCCGCGGCGTCACAGTTCTCATGAAACACTAGACGCATATGTGAATGGGAGACGTGTCGTTACGATACTTCCGGCGGATAGCTGTGCGACACGAACAATATCAGAACGTAAATAAAAGTACGCGAAACTCCGATAAAAAAAGCCGCTTACTCGGTCGTTTTTTATAAAAAAAAATATATTATCTACAAAGCATATATTACAAGTACTTTATTATCTAGATTATATAGAGAAATAAATAAAACATTCTTTTAATTATTTAATTTAACAACTTGCATTAATTTGTTCATTGTAGTAACAATATATGGTAAACATTACTTAGATAATTATTAATTATTTATATATAAATATTAATATATACATTATTTAGATAATGACTACACAACTATAGAAGTTATAATACTATTACTGTTATAAAAAAAAGTTTTGTTAAAATATAATTTAAATCTGTTATTCATAGCGTTCTTTTGATAATTCAATAAAATATGGATTTAACGAGGGGAGCAATTTCTATCATATATGCATATTTTATTCGCTGATTTCACCTAGCACAATCGAAGTAGAGACGCCCACACGGGATATCGTGGGATCAGACGAGTACTTGAATCATCAACGGATATTACGCAATCGGGAACATAAGACTCGCACTAGCGAGTCGGCAGAGAGCTTCGTAAAGGAGACGCGGAAAATTGTCCAAATAATTTCCCAACAATCTTGAAACGTAACGAGAACAAATATCTTATATAATTAGATGATATATCCGCAGACGAGCGGTGAAATTGCACAGCCTCAAAAGCCGGGAACATCCGCGGAAGTCGGGTTCGTGGGAGTAGGCGTCCTAGAGTCGCGCGGATATTACGCAGCGACAACAGTCACGCGAGCAAGAAAAAAATACGTCGATGACGTTATGGAAAAAAAAAGTCATCATAGTAGAGAATCGTGGAATCTTATCCGCAGACAAAACAGTCAAACGATGAAATTAGAATCTCGTAGAGACACGAGATGTGGCGCACGAGTCTCGGCGAATTCCGAAAAAAAAAAAACGCAACGACGGAAACTACCAGATGTTTACGCAACAGCAGGCCATAACCTGCCTCAAGAAATCCGCTGTTGTGTCTGTCAATGGAACACGTTCCACATACACATATCGCGTCTGCGAGTCAGTCTTTTTTACGAAGCTCACATCTCATCGTCAATTATGCTATTTGTTGAGACTGGAAAATTCTGAAGACTATAGATTGCAAACGATTATTATAAGACTAGAATTGTTTGCTTCCTCATAGAGAAAATTTTGTTTTCGTGACAAATTCTTTTTTCCAGTTTTCTATGCCAATGTGTTCAGAAAATTCAAAAACGTCGAAAAATCACATTTAAAAAAAATGTCCGTACGTGTGTATGTATGTACGGAATGTTTGTACGGGCTCTAACTTCCGTAAATTTTGAGATATCGGTTTACATTTTTTTATATGGATAAAGTATCATTAAAGGATGGTATTGAGTTTGGTGAGCATCGGTGAAAGGATTCATCTTTTTATAAAATTTTGAATTTTTTGAGAAATGTCTGTACGCGCTCTAATTTTTGCAAAGTTTTTTTTAAATGAATAGAATATCATTAAAGGAGGGGTTGGTATTAAATTTGATGAAATGTTTATGCAATCTAACTTCCGTAAATTTTGAGATATCGGGCAAAATTTTTTTCATTGAATAGAATATCATTAAAGGATGGTTGGTATTAAATTTGACAAGGATCGGCAAAAGAGGATTCATTTTTTCATAGCTCACAAAGCTTCCTCTATGAGGAAGCCAAAATTGAAGAACCCACTCACAAGTAATGTGCAAGTTTATAATTTGCATCATTTTCATAAAAAAAATATATATGATAGAATATATTTAAAGATACGTTGATATGAAATACGTATGTGCTGCTAGTATAAATTATAATATATAATTAATATAACAAACACATCAATATATTGAACTAATTAACATATATACCAAGTCTGTGTTAAATATGCTTAGAGTTAAATATTCGTAAGGGAAAAACCCGCACACCATTTTATTCAAACAGCGAGCGACTGATAACGCGCAGTTGCATCATTACATATTGCAAACGTCGTTTTCACGCGAAGAAAATTTTCCAGCGTTAACGATGAAACGTTATGTAACGCTGTCGGCAAAAAAAAGATCGTACCGTTTCTTCGGTGCTCTTTAAACTGTTTCTAGTTCGCAATTATTTGCATGCAAAGTTAGATGCTCTCTATCAAACGGTCGCGAAACAGCGCTCGGCGAGTGCTATTTGCATAAATGGTTTTTACAGAAACTGCGCGTTCTCCCGCTTCCTCGACATCGATAACCCGTCGGTCAACGCGTACGCGGAATCTGCCGGCTGTCCCGTGATACGCGTTCAAGTTCCACGAGCCGTTCGACCTCTTGCGACACGCTCTCCAAGGGAGAATGGTAATTAACGCCGATAATGATGAACGACGCGCCACGTTGCGCCGCGACACGCGTATCAATATCCCCCGATTAGCTGCGAACCGGCACGTGACACCCTCCACGGACTTTGAACGCCTCGTTAAGATTGTTTACGGGAGTACCGTGCTTGATACGATCGCGCGCGTCTCGTCGGTTGCCGCGTAATTTATAGCGGTACGTCAATACTCGAGATAACGCGGATGATTACGAAACCGAGTGGCGGGAAACAGCGTGTAATCGAAGCGAAACTATGGAAACTTTGAGCGCGATTAATCGCCTGACAGAGGCGCAATAAATGCAAAAGTATATCTACTATAGCGGCAGTTATATGAAATTTATATTAGAAGGTCAAAAATATATATAATTGAAAAATTACTCTCATTACAAATTTAGCAAATGTTTATAATAATCATAGAGAGAGAAAAAATAATAAGAAATATAATATATACTTATTATAATGAGAACAAAAAGTATCTAAAAAAAAGGTAAAAATCATGTAAATTAGAAAATTGCACATTGCTTCCTCATCATTTTATTTCGCTTACAAAGCTCCTCCTCAAAGCAAATGGGTTTTTCAATTTTGGCTTCCTCCATAGAGGAAGCTTTATCATGTTAAAAAATTTAACTCGTTATCTAGAAATTTACGAAAGGTAAAGCGTACACAGACATTTTTCAAAAAATTCAAAATTTCATGGAAAATGAACCTTTTCACCGATCCTCACCAAAGTCAATACCAACCATCCTTTAAGGATGTTTTGGCTGTACAATAATAGCAAAAATTTTAAGAAAAACGTGTTTCTTACGTTTATACTGTTTGAAAAATCAAATAAATAAATCCGGATTATAAAAAAAAATTAAAGTATCACAAAATAATATGGTTTTTGACGTCTTCGTAAAAGAAAATAATTGTAAATAATATTTTTCCTAATTTATAACAAAAACTTTTGATCGTGAATATCCTCTGAAATCAACTGCAAAAAACAAAAAAACAAGTAATTTGCAAAAAGAGAGAGAGAGAGGGAGAGAGAGTGATCTTTCTACAATTTTTAGGAAATAACTTTTAAACGAGTAAGTGAATCTACATCAAGTTTTGCACAAATATTTATTAGAGTTTTCTTAATATATGTGAAAATTTTTATTTCGTTAGCAATGTTTTTTCCTTGTCAAATTTGTCAATAACAATACGCGATTTTCCATAAGAATCAATAGTAACTTTAAACTTAAATAATTTCTAAACCGTTAAGAGAATTGTGTTCAGATTTTACACAGATATTCAGAAATAGTAGATTTATGACATTTTTATGCTTTTGCCAATGTTTTTTTCGACATATAACACATACATCCTTAATAATACTCTATTCATTTAGAAAAATTTAGCCCAATATCTCAAAATTTGCGAAAGTTTTTTAAAAATGTGATTTCTTGACGTTTTGGAACATTCTGAACACACTAGCATAAAAAACTGGAAAAAAAAATGTCACGAAAACAAAGCTTCCTCTATGAGGAAACAAAAATTGTTTTAAAAAATCACTCACATACCAAAGATAAAACAGAGAATTAGAACTTCGTCCGCAACTTTCTCATAAATTATTACAACTTTTCGCGAGCGATAAATTGCGCGTGACTTGACGATAGTAATATACTATTTTTATCGTATATGCAACAAAGTGCGATAAGTGTTTCTCAAGAAGCCCCCCATGAGGAACGTCACGTTGCACGCGTTGCGCTCTCAGAGCAAAACAAAATTTGGGCCACGGCGCGGCGATATACGCGCGAGTCGCCATTAAGCGACATAACACGCCTCCGGGTTATCGCCGTGCTAATAAAGTCGGGCATTGTGGACACGCCGTGCTGATAAGCGCCCCGTTTTATTTCCCTCCCCCAGTGGCTCTCGCCCGATATACAATAGTTCCTTCAATATTGTATAGCCCAACGATCGTAAACCTGGATAAATCCGTTACTATCGAACACCGATGGAGTAACTATAATTCATAAATCCATGCACGCGACACGATTACCCGCCCACATCTGCGGCAATTTCCTTTTGTTCCGAGATCTCTCCTCAGCATGTGCGTGTGTGTGACGCTCTTACTTAAAAATACATCTAGATGATTAAATTACGCACACGATCGGTGTCACGTTCTCGCGAATGAATCATGTATCAACGGAGTCTCAGCGGGTGCTTGATCGACGCAAGAGTCGGGTGACATTGATAACGTTATCCCGATATTCATCGCAAAGGTGCGTAACACCGTGAGCCTATCGTCGGATCGAGATAAAAAAAAAAAAAAAAAAAAAAAAAACACCGATATATCAACGAGCCGACACGAGACGCGTGTGGAATCGCGCGTGTCTCACGGCGTACAGACTTTTCTTGAAAATATCTTATCAATATCGTGTGTAAAAATTCCAGTCACGTATAAAGATTGCGTATTGCTATCGATTAACTTAAATATTTGATAATATCGAGTGCGGTAAATATTTCTCAAAAATGCTGTTTTCGAGATTTGAAAGAATGTTTGACCAAAAACGTTTTTTTTTCATATGAATTGTACGTGGTCCTTTAATTTAAAAAATCCCCCGTATACAATTGTTAAACGCGCTATCCTCTTATTGCACGATCGACAATGTTTGCTACATTTCTTGAACAAGGTCGAGAGTTTTCTCTGTCCGAGAGGTCGAACCTCGTTAATTTACATGGGATCCTCCGAGCCCGAGAACGTCCAAAACAAATTTGCTCAGTCCGGTCACGCGCGCTGTATACTTCGCGCGCCTACGCGCGGCCGCGTGCGCTCGCACGTCGAACCTCCGTTTACCCGTGTCATTATTAACGTGCAAGGTGGGCTAAGTTTGCGCGACGGTTAGTGTCGGCGGTTGAGTAGAGACGTATAAACGAGCGTGTTACAGAGAAAACGAGAGGCGTACGCTCTCTAAGCGCTCAATTCCAACGAGATGGCGGTCGCGTGCTTGCGTAAAGTATACGAGTTGACATTAGTTGTCATCGTTGATACGTACGTTAGATAACGATATTTTACGTTTTTTATTATATAAAAAATTATCACGTAATCACATATAAATCGGGCATCTCTTAATGCGGAAGTGGAAAGAACTTAAACATGGTCGGACAAACACACGCGCGCGTACGTTTTGTGAAATTACTAACGATTGCGTAATGCGATATCTGTATTATCGCAGATTTTTTTTTGTCACGCACACTGCCACGTGCGACGCGATGCAATGTATAAGATATTTAATGACGACGATAGTGCACCATGACAACGTCACGTTGTCCTCTCGGGCATCACGTTAACATGCCAACATCGTGTCATTTGGAACTTAAATCGCTACGTACAACATGTGCAGTAAATTAATGTCCCTGAAGAGACATCGAAAATGGAATATCGCGGATATAAATCACGAGCACGCATCATTACATTCGTTGAAATACCATCGTGTATTGTATTGTAACACGTGAATCGCGCACAAATAAAAAAGCTTGTTTTATTATCTGCAGCTTCGTAAGGAATTTATCGCCTTAAACGCTAATCTCGCTTGGGAATCGTTCCACATTGACAATTATCCCACGCTGCAAGTCAATCAGACGGCCGATTATATGCATTGATTATCTTACCTTCGTTACACGCGAATTATCTAGTTTTTCATGACGTTAAACCCCGGCTGGCATTAAGACGCCAGGACACTGATTACTGATATCACACTGAGAAAGTTTATGATGTTCATTATCTCCGATACTTAACGAGATTCCCCTTCGGCTTTTTACTACACCCGGTATACCCTGAGACATGGACAGCGGACGCGTTCCGGGGGCGTGCATGTGTAATATGGCGAGTAAAACTTAATTGCCAAATAATAATTAGACAATATAAAAATTAAATGTCAAGACGGTTAATTTACGAGGCAACTAGCTGCCGCCGCTGCTGGCGATAATAATTTCTACGAAAATTACGCTCGGCACCATTTTCCCCCTCTCTGTCTCTCTTTCTATCTCTATCTTTCTCTCGGCAATAACGGACACTGCGCTTTCTTTCGGTAGCCGCTAACGACGCTATTTCTTCTTTCCCAGCTACTTTAGATGCAACGCAAAAACCGATTAAACGATCACAAAACATGCTAATCAAGCATCTTGTTTCATACACCGTACACCAAAGTTGAAAACGCGCAGCGTTATGTTGACATAATTTGCGCTTGTACCAAAAGCTTTATATCTGATTTGTTAACCAAAATGTGCGAAAAACGTCATCGAGGTGTGAGAGAATATTCATGTGAATATTTTTATAAAATATGAAACTACAAGAGAAAGAAATAGTTTTATTGCTAATAAATAATTTTCATACGCTTTATATTAATAAACCGCTTTTGCAATTTTAGTATATGAAAACCGAGAAGTATTTTCGATACCTTCTGTTTGAAGTTAAACTCAGCCGAAGCCGAAGCACACACACACACAAGCGCATCGCCGTGTCGAGTTCACGGAACCGTACTTTTCCCCGGCATTTCTCCTGGCGGCGACACGCCAGGCAGACTTTCTTTCTGCGCCGCTAACGACGATATTCCTCCTTTCGTGGCTACTTAATTTGCGCGGTGCTTTATGGCGTGGCGTCGCGCCTACGGCGGGATAATTTACTCGCGCGAGAGAGCCACGACGTCTCTACCTTTATCCGTTGCATGCTGTACGAGCTTCTTTTTTCGCGAAACTTTAATAGTCACCACGTGGTGGCTATCATCGTGTCGCCGGAGACGTGAGAAATGCGAAGGAGTATCATCACGCGGGTGACTCGCTAAAATTATCTTCCCTCATGCCTATATACCTCTTCTTTTTCTCTCTCTCTCTCTCTCTTTCGTTTCTTCTCACTAACTCGAGCCTGAAACACTTTCTACCTCCGTTCGAAACGTGGAGCTCCGAATATTAAGCTCCCAAAACGAGCTTACTTCGCACAAAGAACTTTTTCTCTAAAGTCTGCCAAAGTGGAACGTCTCCCGGGAGACAACATATGACTTCGAACTCTCCGCAATCGGCAAGATTTCTTGGAGAAGGACACTCCAATTGATTCCACTGCGATAAAGCGTAATTTTGTGCTTTATCGCGAGCAGAAAAATACGAATTGTTGAATTTTTATTTACGTTGTTCGATAATATATATGTATTCCATTCTATTTATTAGAGATATAATTTCTTATGAAAAATACTAAACTATGATATTAATTGTAATTTATTTAAAAAAAAAACAGAATATAGAGATAAAATTGATTGCGCATGGCATTGCTTATGAAAAATTATATATTGAAATAATGTAACAAATATTATATAAAAAATAAATTATATTTTTCACATGCAAGCAATGCAAAGTCACTCTGGCAAAAGAATATAATTTTTCTCAAACGTGCTTTATACGTTCCTTCATGCAATGAGTCAGAAGCTGCACTAATTAGCTATACAGTTAGTAATTATCGGACGAGCGTGAACATCGACACGTATCAATTACGGACGACTTATTAAATTTCGGCTATGCGATTAATTAATCTGCAATTAGCAAACGTAGCCGGCGCCCGTTTATTAATTATGCAGCGAGAGGTTCCAGGAACTCGTCTCGAAAGTAAATTAAGGATCGACTTTGGCGAGGAAGTCATTAAGGCGCCCTCACGCGAAAGATATATGGACCTTTAGGGTACCGTAGGTAAGGTTTCGCAAGCTGAAAAGCAAAGGTGGAGAGAAGAAGGAACGCGGTTTCGCGTTATCGATCGGAAAACCTGACTTCAAAGCCGCAATGAGTAATTCGCACTTACGTCAATATCAATCTCGCGGCTGAGCACGCAAATTAAAAACTAATTTAAGAGCATATCGCGCACCACATCAGTAATTACTTTTTAATTAATTTTCGCCCTGAATGCCCGACCCGTCAGGTAACCGCCATAGCGAATCCCTGTACGTTCTCCGCGTGCGTGATTTTTAGTTCTGGCCGAGCATGATTAGTTCTTTCCTCAGTTATGTTTCTCGTTGCCCAACAGTGATTCTCATCTCGAAAAAGCTCACTCTTTTACAACATCAGCCTAATTTAAAATAAGACCCTTCAAAAAAGGAAAGAAAATCAATCGCGAGACACTAAAGCAATCGACGACGAAACAATGCGAAGACTTGGAATCATTATTGTGCTCCTGTTGCGGGCCTGTAATGAGGTCCTAACGTATCCGTAAGAATGCCACCAGACGCGTTTCGCGCATCGCCGAACGCGCTAAACGCTCCAGCTGCCGGTTGCTGTCGCTCGTGCAGAGCTTCCTTTTTTCGTCCTGCCGTTATTGTTCACGCGGCTCGATCTCGCATCACCGTGGTTTTGCTCTGCGCCAATCCGACATGCGATTTTTTTCCGGGCACAGAGCGAAGAAAGGATACCGCGGAATAGTTGTCGCGAAAGGAAGCAAGGACGAGGAAAGAATAAATTGTATGTCCAAGCAGACAAGCGTGAACTCGTGAATCGTAGCAAACGTGCACGCACGCGTTTAACCCATGGCGTATAGCAGTGCTGGGATTTACTTGCACATTTCGGCCCGATTCCGCAATTACGAATCACGAATTGCGAATACGCGCATAGTCTGGCGCTAGCTATAACGCGTAACTAAGGAGCGCGACGCTTCGTCTCAGGAGCGTCCGTATATAAGAATGCCCAAATATAATAATAAGACAATACTTTTCCAAAAGCACCGCGAAAGTTCTCAAAATTAAAAGTTTTTCTTCAATATTTTATATCAATTGTTGGCGAATTTTCGGCATAACAAGACAACCGTTAGGATCATGCCCGCTCACGTATCTATTGTTTTTTTTTGTTGTTTGTCGATATAATATCTGCCGAGGACGGATACCGAGACGTGCTCTCGCGCGATTGGATCCTTTCGAAAAGATCGGTTGTATTTTGCTGCCGTATATAAGCAACCGCCGCGCGACGACAGACACACACCGTTAGTTAGAGCCGCGAGAGTCAAAATAGATAATCAAAGTGACTTTAAACTTAATATTCTCTCTCTCTCATTCTGTACCCGCTAACAGCATATCAGAAGTGGGATCGCGGATTCGTGTGTCGATTGCTCTATTTAAAAGACAAAGTATGAACGCGCATCGAGGTAACGATTTTACGGTGGCGGAGCTGAGGGAGGCCCTGCGGGCGAAAGGGCTGCCGACCGGAGGAGCAAAGGCTGAATTAATTCAGCGACTGGGCGACAGCGATTCGGGCGCGTGGACGGCGATGGACGAGCGGCGAGAAGCATCGAGTCCTGGTTATGCTGACGCAGTGGAGGACGAGGGGGAGCGGGTTGCGGCGACGGGAGGCGAACGCGGAGATACGTCGCCCACGAGATTGGAGAGCCTGGAGCGTGCAGAGCTGATTGTCTTGCGAAGAGAAAGAGAGTTATGGGAGAGAGAGAGAGAGAGAGAGAGACGAATTCTGCTGAGAGAGCAGGAGCTGGCTCGCGGTGTGTCGGTCGCATCGGCGTCATCGGAGGCGTCGGGCAACGGCAGTGCGGCAGTGGTCAGAGACCTGCTGCCTGAATTTGACGCGAGCGACAACACATTCTGGAGGTGGAAAAATCAGCTCGAACTATTGCGAAATACTTATCACCTCGACGAAAATGCAACGAGAATCTTGATTGGCTCCCGTTTGAAGAGACGCGCTTTGACGTGGTTCTACTCGAGAACCGAACATTTGACGCTAAGCGTAGTAGACCTTTTAACAGAGATGGGGCAAATGTTTGATTTGCGCCCAGGAAGATTGACGCTCCGGAGAAAATTTGAAACTCGCATTTGGAAAGGAGACGAGCCGGGTTGCGGCGACGGGAGGCGAACGCGGAGATACGTCGCCCACGAGATTGGAGAGCCTGGAGCGTACAGAGCTGATTCTCTTGCGAAGAGAAAGAGAGTTATGGGAGAGAGAGAGAGAGAGACGAATTCTGCTGAGAGAGCAGGAGCTGGCTCGCGGTGTGTCGGTCGCATCGGCGTCATCGGAGGCGTCGGGCAACGGCAGTGTTAGAGGCGTCAGAGACCTGCTGCCTGAATTTGACGCGAGCGACAACACATTCTGGAGGTGGAAAAATCAGCTCGAACTATTGCGAAATACTTATCACCTCGACGAAAATGCAACGAGAATCTGGATTGGCTCCCGTATGAAGGGACGCGCTTTGACGTGGTTCTACTCGAGAACCGAACATTTGACGCTAAGCATAGTAGACCTTTTAAAAGAGATGGGACAAATGTTTGATTTGCGCCCAGGAAGATTGACGCTTCGGAGAAAATTTGAAACTCGCATTTGGAAAGGAGACGAGCCGTTTTGCGACTATTATCACGAGAAGGTGATTCTTGCCAACCGTGTGCCGGTGGCTGAGGACAAGCTCCTCGATTATCTCATCGAGGGCATAACGGATGTGCACTTGCGGAACCAGGCGCATCTCATGAAGTTCCAGTCAAAAGCGGAGTTGCTGGAAGCATTCGAAAGAAAGCGTCACCTGCGAGCGCGAGGACAGGAGGACGGGACCCGGAAGGACCGGGGATGCGAGATGGAGGGCTGGCGGTGTAAGGTCGGTGGCCGGCGGGAGAGTGGAGGTTATGTCGTCGGCGGGAGCGAGATGGACGGAGAATCGGAGGAGCGGTGCGGGAGCGGTCACCGACGGACGAGCGAGGTTGCAATTGGCGGGGTTGAACCTGGTGCGGTGTTATCGGTTGCGGCGCGGTGCGTACGGCCGCCAGCGCCGGCCGGGCGTGCGTGGTATATTTGCGGATCATTGGAGCATTTGGCGGCGGGGTGC
>NW_021850941.1:2565864-2588336 GCF_003651465.1 Formica exsecta
GAGAGAGAGAGAGAGAGACGAATTCTGCTGAGAGAGCAGGAGCTGGCTCGCGGTGTGTCGGTCGCATCGGCGTCATCGGAGGCGTCGGGCAACGGCAGTGTTAGAGGCGTCAGAGACCTGCTGCCTGAATTTGACGCGAGCGACAACACATTCTGGAGGTGGAAAAATCAGCTCGAACTATTGCGAAATACTTATCACCTCGACGAAAATGCAACGAGAATCTGGATTGGCTCCCGTATGAAGGGACGCGCTTTGACGTGGTTCTACTCGAGAACCGAACATTTGACGCTAAGCATAGTAGACCTTTTAAAAGAGATGGGACAAATGTTTGATTTGCGCCCAGGAAGATTGACGCTTCGGAGAAAATTTGAAACTCGCATTTGGAAAGGAGACGAGCCGTTTTGCGACTATTATCACGAGAAGGTGATTCTTGCCAACCGTGTGCCGGTGGCTGAGGACAAGCTCCTCGATTATCTCATCGAGGGCATAACGGATGTGCACTTGCGGAACCAGGCGCATCTTATGAAGTTTCAGTCAAAAGCGGAGTTGCTGGAAGCATTCGAAAGCGTCACCTGCGAGCGCGAGGACAGGAGGACAGGAGGACGGGACCCGGAAAGACCGGGGATGCGAGATGGAGGGGTTGCGGTGTAAGGTCGGTGGCCGGCGGGAGAGCGGAGGTGTCGTCGACGGGAGCGAGACGGACGGAGAATCGGAGGAGCGGTGCGGAAGCGGTCACTGACGGACGAGCGAGGTTGCAATCGGCGGGGTTGAACCGGGTGCGGTGTTATCGGTGCGGTAAGACGGAGCATGTTGCGGCGCGGTGCGTGCGGCCGCCGGCCGGTCGTGCGTGCTATATTTGTGGATCATTGGAGCATTTGGCGGCGGGGTGCTGGCGTGAGCGCCCGACGGTGGCGGAGGAGCGCGAGGACAGGAGGACGGGACCCGGAAGGACCGGGGATGCGAGATGGAGGGCTGGCGGTGTAAGGTCGGTGGCCGGCTGGAGAGCGGAGGTGTCGTCGACGGGAGCGAGACGGACGGAGAATCGGAGGAGCGGTGCGGAAGCGGTCACTGACGGACGAGCGAGGTTGCAATCGGCGGGGTTGAACCGGGTGCGGTGTTATCGGTGCGGTAAGACGGAGCATGTTGCGGCGCGGTGCGTGCGGCCGCCGGCCGGTCGTGCGTGCTATATTTGTGGATCATTGGAGCATTTGGCGGCGGGGTGCTGGCGTGAGCGCCCGACGGTGGCGGAGGCACCGGCAGGATCGGCGGAGATCGCGTTGACGAGCGTGGCGCGGCCGATTGCGTTTCTTGACCCTTACGTCGTAGACGTGAATATCTCGGCGGTGGACGGGCGCGGCAATTATAACCATATTGACGGTGCGGTAGTTGACTTGGGGTCGCCTATTAGCCTTATTAAAAATAGTAGCGTTCCGAGTGAATTATGTTTGCCGGTTGATGGAGACGCAGACCAGTTTTGCGGAATCAATGGCTCGCGGCTTCGTATTAATGGCATTTTTCACAGTAATGTAAACGTCCAGGAGATTGACATAAAAATAAAATTTTACACCGCTCCAGACGATACCATGGCCTTTAATGTCCTTCTTGGTAGAAATTTCCTGATCTGCCCGTCAATCCGCGTTACGCTCGGAGAAACGATTAAAATTGTTGCGAATAAAAAAGCGAGCGACATTAGCGAAATAATGGCGATCGAGAGCAGTGACGATGCTACCAATCCGCGCGACAAATTACAGATCAATGTAGCTATTGGCGAGGAAAATATTGGAAAAATCTGTAAGGCATACGAGTCGTGTTATCTCGGGGATTTGCGGGTGGAGAGCCGCGTGTCCGATTTCGAGATGATCATCGCGTTAAAGCACGAACAGCCGATAAGTTCGTGTCCGCGTAGGTTGTCGTTCGCGGACAAGGAAGTCTTGCGCAGCATCCTGGACAAGCTCTTGACCGAGGGGGTTATACGTCATAGCAGCTCTCCGTATGCAAGCCCAATCGTTCTCACAAAAAAAAAAAAGATAGAAGCTTTCGGTTGTGCGTTGATTATCGCGAATTAAATAAAATCACTGTGCGAGATAACTTTCCGACGGAATTGATCGATGATAACATCGACCGTCTAAAGAATAAAAAATATTTCTCCATTCTAGACCTGAAGAACGGGTTTCATCATGTCAAGATGCACGCGCTGGGACAGTTCGAGTATTTGCGCATGCCCTTCGGGTTGACGAACGCGCCGCGCGTGTTTCAGCGTTTTGTTCATTCCGTGTTCGCCCCGCTGGTCCAAGAAAATAAAATATTACTTTACTTGGATGATATTTTGGATTATATATTATCGCGACGGAAAGTATGGGCGAGCATACTGAGATCTTGCATAGAGGGTTTTTGAATTATCCGGCCGTTATCGCTTGCAGTTCCGTCTTGACAAGTGTTATTTTGCACAAACGGAGATAAAGTACTTGGGTTACTGCGTTAATCGATACGGCATTCGCTCGAGCGACGAGAATATTGAATCGGTATTGAATTATCCGATCCCGCGTAACGCGAAAGAAGTCCAGCGATTTATTGGTTTGGCGAGTTATTTTCGTCGGTTTATTCCCGGATTTTCGGTGCTAGCTAAACCGCTATACGATTTAATAAAAAAAAAATGCGATCTTTAAATTCGGGGCCTCGGAGAATGCGGCTGTTGAGGCGCTGAGGAATTATTTGTCGAATGGGCCGGTGTTAGCAATTTATTCGCCGCACGCCGAAACGGAGCTGCATTGCGATGCGAGTATTAGCGGTTTCGGCGGAATTTTGCTCCAGAGACAGAGCGACGGGACGTGGCGGCCGATTTCGTTTTGGAGTCAGAGAACGACGCCTGCCGAATCAAAATATCATAGCTTTGAGCTGGAGTGTCTCGCGGTCGTATACGCTATGAAACGATTTCATGTTTATCTCGCGGGTCGGAAGTTTAAAATCATTACTGATAGTGACAGTTTCCGACTCACATTAAGTAAAAAAGATATCAATCCTCGGGTCTCGCGTTGGGCTCTCTTCCTGCAAAATTACGATTGCGAGATCGTCCACCGTCCGGGAAAACGTATGAGTCATGTGGATGCGCTTAGTCGTTGTCATAGCGTACTTGTACTTGAGGGGAGTACGTTCGAGCGCACCTTGTCGATCTGCCAAGATCGCGACGACGAAATCGTGAGGATCCGTAACGAGCTTGAAAAGGGCGATATAAAATATTATGAATTGCGTGACGGGCTGGTATATCGAAAAGATAGAAATAAGAAATTGTTGTTCTATGTGCCGCGGTCTATGGAAAACAATCTAATTAGAACTTGCCATGACGACCTTGATCATGTAGGTATTGACAAAGTCATCGATAACATGACTAAGATTTACTGAGTTCCGCATATCCGAGAAAAAGTGAGAGAATATATCTCTAATTGCTTGCGATGTATCGAGTTTTCACCGTCGAGCGGCAAGGCGGAGGGATATTTATAATACATAACATCCCGAAAGAGAGCTATCCACGTCGACCATTTGGGGCCGCTAGAAAAAACTGGGAAGGGGAATCGACATTTATTTGTTATCGTTGATGCCTTTACTAAATTTAGGATCTACCCGTGTAAATCAATTACGGAGGAGGAAGTAATCAATCACCTATGCGATTATTTCCGATCATGTAGTCAACTGAAACGCTTAATTTCGGATCGAGGCGCTTGTTTTACGTCTGACGCGTTTAAGGAATTTTTAAAGACTGCGGGGATCAACCACATTTTGGTCGCTGTTGGAACACCTAGGGCTAACGGGCAGGTCGAGCGATTTAATCGGATAATAACACCGATGTTAGCAAAACTGAGCGCGACACCCTCCCGGTGGAATGACGTTTTGAAAGATGTTGAATATTCCTTAAATAACACTGTCTGTCGCGCAACCGACGAAACTCCGGCTCGCTTGTTGTTTGGCCTTGAACAGAAAAGAAAACCGAACGACTTATTGCGTGATCTTGTTCGACTCGACATGGATACAGAATCTGATCTCGATCGGCTCCGATATGACCCCGAAACAAACATCAATAAATCGCAGCAACAGAGCGCCGAGCGATATAACTTGCGGCGAAAGCCCGCCCGTAAATATAAATTGGGTGATTATGTTGAGATTAAAAACGTAGAAACCACAGCGGGAATAAATAAGAAACTTGTGCCGAGATTCAAGGGCCCGTATGTTGTAAAAAGAGTACTCGATCACGATAGATATGTGATAGCTGACGTCGATGGATTTCAATTGACGCAGCGACCTTATAGCGGCGTAGTGGCGCCTGACCAGATGCGCCCCTATATAAAATTGTGACTTTGCGAATCTGCGCTAATTTTATGAACTGACTAATTTTATGTATTTGACTGCGATTTTATGACTTTGTTTTACGCGAGAGTCAGGCCGGGACGGCCTAATGTCAGAATGGCCGAACTGTTGGCGAATTTTCGGCATAACAAGATAACTGTTAGGATCATGCCCCCGCTCACGTATCTATTGTTTTTGTTGTTGTTTGTTGATATAATATCTGCCGAGGACGGATACCGAGACGTGCTCTCGCGCGATTGGATCCTTTCGAAAAGATCGGTTGTATTTTGCTGCCGTATATAAGCAGCCGCCGCGCGACGACAGACACACACCGTTAGTTAAAGCCGCGAGAGTCAAAATAGATAATCAAAGTGACTTTAAACTTAATATTCTCTCTCTCTCATTTTGTACCCGCTAACACAATGAAATATAAAATATTGAAGAAAAACGTGCGAGCGAGAGAGAACGCAAGGGGCACGAAACAGAGTATGTCCTTTTCTACGTGCATCTTTACCCCCACTCCTTAAATAAAGGCAAATGCTCGGTCTAGATATACTATGTCTATGGTTACGCGTATCTGACGACTCGTTGTTAATGCACGAGTGGGGGGCAATAGGCGTGAGCCACGGAATCGGGCCGAACTATTTAAACTGCTCTCGAACGGTATAAATAACGCGATTCGACTGTGTCACAGTATAATAAAATCTGCAGTGACGAGCAAAGGAGAAAGCTTTTCTTCGAGTTTGAATGTTTTGATTATGTCTCGTAACGTCGATCCAAGAATGAAGAAAGATACAGTTTCGACTACCACTTCGCTCGCTCAGGATGATTTGGCTCGAAATGTATCGAAGGATAGCACTACCGAAAGAAGTGGCGATGATATGGATAAAGGGACGTTGACGACGGAATCTACATCAGTGAAAACCACCACCGACGAAAAGCCTGAAAAGGAAGTTTTTGTCACCCTAACATTGAATCGCCAACCGAAAAATTTTCACGAATTGGCAGTGTATTTCAATGTTCGTGAATTATTGCAAGAGCAATTGAAGGACGATTACAGGCTAAAGGGACAGATCTCTTCTTACGCTTTGAAAATTTGCGATGGAAGTCTGAAGAAGAAGTCTTTTCATGATCTTTCTAAATCCTTCGCCTTCAGTGCAAAGAAAGATACGCTATTGATGGAACACGAAATGCGCAAGTTGCCAGCCGATAGCGGAACAGCAGGAGCGTCCATCGATTTCACGCTCTCGATATTGCATGATTGGTATCCTTTTGCCAACGAGCGGAATTGCTTTTTGAACAAGATTAGTCTAGAAAAGCTGTTAAAGTCGTGGTCAAGTAACACTCTTCTCAAAGAACTTGTGTGTCGAACTTGTGCCTTGTATTTCATCAAATCGAATAAAGATGGAGCGATGCCCGAAATAATTCGCGATCGAGATTCCGAAGCTGCTGGTCAAGATGATGATATCGTCAAAATGATGATATCTCATCTCCATATCCACGCGGACCATATCTCCACGCGGACCATATCTCCACGGGACGTGATCTCCAAACCCGTGGAACCGAATCTCCTGCACACACTCATCGTTCACGCGTCTTCCTCCGAGCCGGGATTGTACTACTTCACCCGATGTCAGAGCCGTTCATTGAGTCGATCCATCAACAAATTGTCGAAAAAAAATCCTGAACCGAGAGAAGTGTTCAAAAGAGATTACGTGCCGAATGCTATCAATGTTTTGAACTGTGTCAAGGATCGTCTGAAAGAGATGAACGTTTTGTATGAGGCAAAGAATAACTTTATTCACTTTCTTTGCGATATACCGGAGGAAAAATTTGTCGATGTAATCAAAGATGTATTGACAAATAAATAAATTTGTATTGCATAATTTATATTATGTTACTCGTTCATCATTGCCTCTCTCTTTACGCGTATAGCAAATCGTCTTGTCTCAATTAATAGCTATACTTTTTACACATATCAAGTAATTATAACAGTAAAAACATTAATAACAGAGTAAATACCGTTATAATTGTCTTTATAAATATATGTGCTTGTGACACATGACACGATATTATTCGCTTATTACGAATATAATTTAAATAATTTCAATGTATTTTACTGAAACGAGACATTGGAAGCAGTATTGCAATGCAGATATCAGGTGTATTAATTTTCGCGACAGCTCTCGAATTACGCGCACGCAAACTTCGTGTGTGACGGGATCAAAAATCGGTCCACGATTCCACGAAGAAAGTGCGTGTCATATTCCACGCGCGTGCGCGTGCGTGAAGTCAACCGTCACACATAAAAAGCGAGCGGAGGAAGTAGGTATAAACGGCACTTTTTATCCGTCGGATGGGATACCGCGTATCGCGGTCCACGCCTTAAGGTGCCTTTACATGGCAGCATTAAGCGTCGAGCGTCTGCGCAGAAAATTGTGCAGAATCTAATTTCAGCCTAGAATCTATCTCGTTTAAATTCTGCGCATTTTTCTGCGCAGACGTCAACCGTCACACATAAAAAGCGAGCGGAGGAAGTAGGTATAAACGGCACTTTTTATCCGTCGGACGAGATACCGCGTATCGCGGTCCACGCGTTAAGGTGCCTTTACATGGCAGCATTAAGCGTCGAGCGTCTGCGCAGAAAATTGCGCAGAATCTAATTTCAGCCTAGAATCTATCTCGTTTAAATTCTGAGCATTTTTATGCGCAGACGCTCGACGCTTAATGCTACCATGTAAAGGCACCTTTAAGCGTCGAGCGTCTGCGCAGAAAATTGTGCAGAATCTAATTTCAGCCTAGAATCTATCTCGTTTAAATTCTGCGCATTTTTCTGCGCAGACACTCGACGCTTAACGCTGCCATGTAAAGACACCTTTATTGTTTCGCGTACGTGCGTATGCATCGCGCGCAGAGAGCCTTTTCATGCGATACCACGCGCGTTACCTATGCAATGCAACGACGATATATTTATATAAAAAAAGTAGCGTATGTCTATTGACATTCGATAGTTGATGCACTACGGGTAGATTTTGACATAAAATACGATCGCGTCTCCACGCGATTCCCTGATCAATAAAATTTTAAGTGCAAAGAAACTGTTGATAATGTCTGAAACTGAAACTTGAATGATGACTGATCTTAGTTTAGATTCTTGATTATGAAATATCGATGCGCATTGTGAAATAGCAGACACCGCGCATATTAGCGAGTTGCGCTTTAAGCACGTTCTTATCGGCGCTCATTAGCTTTATCTTTAGAGTGCTTCGTAAGGTTTACATGAAACTTCCGGCAAGCATTCTTTGATGCATTCGCTAAGTCGACTTTTTCCTCGCATAAGTTTCATCCGAGAACAGCAATATTTCGCGTAAATATTACTGTTGCGCTTTTAATCCTTCAGCAAGCACATTACACATATTTTTATTTTTAATTTCAAGAAGAAGAGAATCTTCTTACAAGAAAATTAAAATATTTAATATACAATAATCTTGTATACTAAAATTCCGTAGCTGAAATTCCGTGTTTACCACGCGGATCATACTTGATCCTCTACCGTAGAGGATTCTAGGGTTAAGACGGGATTATCTCGAACGCGACGAAGCTAATCAACGGGCGTGAAAAAGGCGTGCGTGCGCGGTGCACGGTAGAGAACGAGGCACGCGAGGCTCGCGCGATCCCACGGAGCCACGCGATGCTTCATGCCGCGTGCACGTGACCCCCGCGACCTTAAAACCGAGCACTATTTTCCGCTGCCGGCAGGACTCCTCTCCCTGATGCCGGCATCCTCCTCGGTATGTTGCAGGACGCTGTCGTGTTACAGAACGATGCACAAGCATGACACAAGAGGCTGGAGATTAATATTATCTCGCGCGTGTGTGTAGCGCACGCCGAGAATACGTATGTACGTGCGGATCGCGAGTTTCTACGCACTGGCAATCTTGTCTTCCCTTCGGGAGAAGCGTCTTTGTTGCTTCTGGTGTGTGCCTGTAAGATTGACGGTGCACGGCATTATAAAGAATGCGAAATCATCGCAAATGTCCCTGCGCACCCGGAAGGAGAACGATATTCGCCGACGAAATAAGATCAAACTGAAAATTCTTGTGTTTATTTTTTTATAAACAGATATGAAAATTTATTAAATTCCTAGAAAAGAATATATTATCTTATTCATAAAAGATAAATAAGACAGTATATTCGCCCCCTTATTTTTATTTTTATGATTTAAAATTCAATATTTAAAAATGGTTTATTTACTCTTTATCACCAGGAGATTGGGCTGATATATTAATATAATATTGTTATTTATTTTAAAACAATGTACGTAATTTCGTGATGTCAGCAATTTAATTTACAATCGTAATTGCACGCGCGTGCAATCATATTAAGCAAAATTACGTGTCTGGAGGGCAGGCTGTAATTTTCACAAAAATAATGTAGATCTATAGAGACTTAGGGAACATTAGCTTCGCGAGAGACTACCGTTTCCACGAATGACCTAAGGGTACCATCATCATCATCATCCCACACATCACGAACTCGTGACCGCGTCGGTCCTTCTTCCATGCTTGAGAGAGAGAATTGTCATCATAATTTTAATCCAACGATTATGTGGACCCGCTTCTCTCGATACGTATCTCCAGCCTGAAGACACGTGTCTCGACACGCACCACCGACCGGTCGGTCGAAAGACTTGTAATTTTCATGCATGGTTCCTAAGGGGGTGTCGCGCGATATGCGTCGCGTGCACGCGAAGTCTGACACGTGTGTGCATACTCATGCATTACGCGAACGGTCAATTTCACATTGCCATTGCCTTGTATGAGTTCCGCAAATTACATGGGAAACACGTGGAAAACTATTATCCGTATAAGTAGTTTCGCATCCATGCAACTATCGTGAAATGTAAAAAAGGAATGCGAATTTCTCTTACGCGCGATTTATCTTATTGCAATGATTTATGTTGAGTCGGGGTACGGTTGTAAAAATACGCTCTTCTTTGTCAGAGCGTGTGAGATGTTTGCACGCGTATATGCACACACGTACACCATCGCGGAATGGAGCGATCGGAGTTATTTATTAAGGTTTTCGAACGGAAGATCTGTGGTGGACACAGAAGTGCCTTGGACCGGAAGATATCTTATCTGAGACACACACTGTGCGCACCGAGGAACGCGCTACGTATACTTACATCCTCGCCTTGGGCCTGATACCGGTCGGCGATAAGGCGACGTCTAGTATCTGATGCGCGTGCAAAAACAAAGGCAGCAGCGAATCCTCCTGCCGTCGCAGCGCGCTCGGCTGTTTGTGTGCTCCGTGATAACGAGGATCGATCTCGTTGCTTCGTCGATTTATATCGAGAATGTATCGAGAGGACGATGCCTCAGAGGTGCGAAAAATCCGCCAACACGCGCGCAGGCTGCTATCGACGTTGGAACGAAGATACGCAGGTGATGATCGAAAGACCACCTAGGCTTAGTTCCACCAGGTGGTTTTCATATGGCGTGATTAGAGTTTGTGGATATTGCGGTGATCGCACCAAGTACACGATAATGTCCGCGAGATATCCGTTCGATCGTAGATCCTCAATTCGCAATTTGCTGAATACCTATCTGAAATATATCGCACATGACGCGCGAAATTTTATCGATAATTCCATGCAACAAGAAAAGTACAAAATAATAAAATTGTTACATGATAAAAGACGGAATAAAATACAAATTATTGTTAAATTATTCAAATTCTGAAATATTTGTTACTATCACAAACATTAATAATAAAAGTGAAAACGCGACGCTTTTAACGATCTCAGAAATGTATCCGATTAAAAATCTTACTGTATACATATGATTATTACCGGCTGAATCAATGAAAGTATTCGTAATGGCATGCGAGCCGCGATCCGTGCGAATAACGAGCGAACGAATCTGCGATCCGCGTTTGAAACACGAACCTAGTCGGTATCCACCCATTTCCGAGGATTCTCCCTCGATTTACAAGCCTCCTCGTGGCTATCATCACGGAATTTCCCGCAGCCACTAGCTCGGCAAATCGCCACCCGATACGGTCGATGGCGCGAATCGGTAGTCGGACGCCGAGGCAGAACCTCGGTGCATACCTGAGATCGGTACGTTAACCTCCCGGAGGGGAAAGGGACGATAAATTAGGCGAGCCTTATCGGCGATCGTTCGCGCGAGTATATAACGCTCCTCGCCCAGAAGCTCCCTTGGCACACGCAGATGCTATCCTCTTCGCGCCTGATGCATCTTCAGTCTCTTATTGGCAGAGAGACGAGAGAACCATACTTATTCTCTCGAAAGAGAGAGAGAGAGAGAGAGAGAGAGAAAGAGAGACGTACTTACGCGCAAGGGTTTGGTTTTGTTGGGCGGATAAAAAAAGACAGACATATTGGTTTTACATTCCCTTATTTACGAGACCATAAACCTTCCTACTCTTCTTTGGCCGCGATTCCGCCAAATGCAACAACGCCATGCCGTTACGATTCCAGGGTAGAGGCACGAACGGACTGACTTGGCGGGAAGCGAGCGGAGAAGAAACGGGCTACAACCGCGCGGGCATTAATAAATTTCGGAGCAAGTTACACTCGCTCGCGCGACCAAGTCGGCAGATGCTCGAGATTTATGGGATTCAGAGCCGGTGACAAATTCATACATATCCGCGTCCACCGAAAGCGTGAAAAATATCGGGGAAAAGAGTAATTTATTTATTATAATCCATATTTATTATGTTTTGGATCACAGGTCCAGAGATACTCTGCACATGATATGCCGTAATAAACAAGTATAGATTATCTGCAAAAATGCGAACACAAATTCCTGTCTAATTGAAAATATACTCCATCGATATTTCTCTTATATATATTTTCCTCTTCCGTTTTATTATTCACATCGCTTTTATCGAAGATCCATCGTCAACTAGGCAACAACGCACTTAAATCGCGAAAGGAATCGGAAAGGGTTTGGTTCGGTATTCATTAATGGATGTCTATTTGAATCTTCCTGATACACACTCGGAGAGCACTTTAAGCGCAATTACATGTGCGTCATGAACGGAACGGAATGCGTTGTGCAAGTATCGCAAACCCTGTCTGCGACAATCGACAATCGTGAGCCTTTATCAAGCGGTAGGCTTACACACTTCGAGATAAAGTCGGCAATCCACTCATCGTCAGCTCTCACTAAGGCGGATGCTCGTCTTAACCGGGAACTGCAATAAAGCACCCTGCGTTCTCCGCGCGGAAGAGTTTCTTTGATTTATCGCTCCTTGAAACGAGCCAAATTACACCGTTAAATCGTCTCGAACGACAGTCGACGCGCAAGCGAGTCATTTCACACGATCGAAATATTTCATCTATGTACAGGGTGTCTTGAGTCAATTACATTATCTTTCAGTAACAAACATTATATGTATAGAGTCAAGAAAAAATATAATTAATAAATGTAATAGAGAGATGCAATATAATATAGTTATTAAAAGTGTGTAAAAATAATATTATTAGTTTTTATTCATTATTATAGAGAACATGATAATTAAAATTTCATTATTCAACTTTATTAACAATATAATATAAAATCATTTCATTAATTGATCAACAAAGAGTCATTAAACTTAGACTAGTATATTATTTATTTTTAATGAGGACTGCAGTTGATTACTCACACCCTGTACAAGTTCGCAATGAATATCCGTGGAAGACAAAGCGAGATTGGTGTGCAAAGGTCGCGTCATCGAGTCACGAACTACAACGAGCGTGCAAGAATCGATGTCGAGGAATCGCGAGGGAACGAAGAGGACGACGAGAACGAGACGAAATGAGATGAGATAGAAAAGAAGCCGCGAAGAGAGGAGACGAGAGTAAAAGGTCGAAGGAAGAAGATGAAGAAACTCTCGGGTCGGTCACGCGTCTCAAACTCAGCAATGGCAATCACAAGTCTGTTATTGCGAGTGGTCTTTCGAAGGCTAAGTACAATTACAGGTTGCTTCGAGAGCGAAACAGAACGCGCGCGCGCGCGCACGAAAGGGATTGTAGGTGTCTTTGTGTATCGCGCTCGTTATGGACGTGTATTGAGAAGTCGCGAAGAGGTCTTCTCCAGATATGACAATGTCTTCGTTTGGAGTTATTATCGCATCGTCGGCGACGAGATATGATAACCGAGTTCAGCCACGTCGTCGCACATATTTCTGTATTTCTTAATAAAGATCCGTCAAAAATATACCGACGCGGAAGATGTCTGATGCGCGAACGTGAGACGCATTCCGGATACGATCATTTTTAAACCGGCCGTCCGGCGTGACCTAAAGCGACATACCGGTTCCGCGCTGGTTTGTACTGGTTTTCAGTTGCAACAAAATACGTTAATTTTTTTTTTTTTTTTTTTAAATATGTTAAAGGGGAATTTTTATGAAAAGATACGAAAAGCTCATGTTTCATCGTGCCATTCGTATCTCTTAGGCTGAAGGCCGAACTACACGGATGAATTAAAATTGCAAAGCAGAGAAGCCTTTTTAATTCCGATCGCGTCAAAACAACACATTAAAATATACAAGACTACGCTATACATTCCGAAGAAAAACATTCACCGTGGGAATAAAATGAAAGGAGCGATGACCAGGCGAAACTTGTTGGTTTCGAGTTCACCGAGAATGGAACCACGTGGAACCTGCGGCCGAAACTCGCAACGCCTGGCACTAAAAGTTTCGGGGCGTGGGCAATAATTTACGATGCCGCGCGGTAACTATCCGTAAGTACCAGCGAGAGCAACGCTAATGTTCGTCCTTATGTACTGCGCGCGTATACGCGCGTCCGCGTCCGGTCCGGCTGACTTAGGGAAGGATAAAGCGAAGTGAAGGGATGAGGAGGGAACGTTGTCGGAGAGGAGACCATCGGTCGGAGGTCTTTACTACGCATAAATTTGCGGTCTCTCCGCCGACGTCGCGGCTTTACTGCCTTTCCACGAAAACCCACACCGTCCTCCGAAAAGAGTCAGTCCCAGCGACCCTGAAGCCCCGCCGGCGACGCAACCACGACGCAATGTAGGTCTCTGTATCCCGGGCGTTAAGCTATTCCCGTGATGAAGCTGCATGCGTGTCGCTCAATTGCAGCGGCGACGGTAAGATCTTAAACTAATGGTTCAGCTTATGACGAAAAGTATAATTATAATAATAGATAATGGATTTTTAATGATAAATACATCGCGTGAGAAGACGAAAGTATGTTTAAAAAAAAATTGTTTATTTTGCATTTTATATACATTGTTTTGTTATTAAAATAAGAGCGAGCAAAAAATCCCGATCCGCATTGATTAAGTCTTTCGAAATAATGCACACAGAAAAATATTATTCTATTGCTAAGTAAAATGATTACTCAGTTTACTTTACTTCTTTTAAGTAACAGTTATCTTTAACAAATAATATTTTCTTAATAATAGTCTTAAAATAAACTTGTCACAAATTTTAGAAATACTCATTATCATATACTCAAAAAAAGTAAATATTTTCTTTTGAAAAATATTATAAAATTTTATCGAAGAGAAGTCAGATATGGTATATGAACTTATGAAATACTTGAAACAAGTAATATTTACTTGTATATAGTATGTATTTTTCTGTGTCTACGGTTATGCGAAACCGTAAATTACATAATCCGCATCGATTGCAAATAATTGCGTATAAACGAATAAAAATTTGCATAAGTAAAAAAGCGCGGAATCATTATATCGTATTATTGTAACGAATTTCACCGAATAATTGCTATATCATGCATTTACTGCATTATTGCCTACGCACGCAAGCTTAATTAATCATTCTCGAAGTGTAACATGTATAAGGCTTTGTTGAGGATTTTTCCATTAATATCTCTTGTTCCAAATTAATAAAAAAATCACGTCAAAATTAAATCTCTGCGCTGATATCCCGAGTCGAAATTTTGCTCCTATTTACAACTTCTATTTCTTCATTATTTATGGATTCTGAAGAATTTTGACAGATTTCATTTATATAAGATTTGTATTTTATTGAACTCCTACTTTCTACCTCTCATATAGATAGTAAACGAACAGTTTTCCACGGAGGAGCTTCCGGCAAAACTATAGATTAAATAATTTAAGAATACAGTAGTCTGTGAGACTGTTTAATGTGTATCAAAGTAGATGTTAGATTGAACATTGAGATCGAAAATAAGAGAAAAATTTCGATTTAGAGGAAATATACTGCGTGTGTAAAAATTTAAATCGTGTCTTACTAAAAAAAAATTGGATTTGCCATAAAAATAAAAGTTTTAATCAAAACAATAGTTAGTAAGTTGAATCAAAAATTAATCAAAAGCTGCGTTGAACTTTCAAAACATATGCAAAATAAAAAATATACGCGCAGAACACATATAATATATAAAAATATTTTCCTGATAAAAGGCAAAAAGACATGTCAAATAGATAAAAAAAGTATTTATACTTGTATGCAACAAATAGAAATTTAAAAAAACAAAATTTAAGATGCTACGTATTAAAATCTATTATTTATATGTATATACATGATATTTTTTAACATGAGATAAAAATTTTTCACTCACCGATCGATGTAAGCAGATGTACTAGCAGAGTTGATTACATAGACTGGATTAATCTATAACATATAAATATAAGATCCAAAATATAGCAAAGTTCAAAATAAATAATATTTCAAACAATTATTAATATAATAATAATAAACATATATATAATAAATACAGATATTTAATAAAATTGTTATACAATTATTTTTGAAAAAACTATTCTTTTTAAATACAGGAACTTTTATAGGATTCCATATATAAAAATCTTTCTCTAGTTTTTGTTTCAGTTATTCAAATAAACGAATCAAATAGACGGGAATAGATGGAAACAGCCAAGTTGTTCTCTTCCTCTAGAGTTCGTTGCATTCGCTCACTGTATTCATTCGCGAAAAAAAAAACGATCGTTAATAACAATCACGCGAATCCGCGATAAAAATGAACGCGCGACACTCCCGAACTAATTAAGGCGCGAAAGCGCGGATATCGATCGGAAACATTAAAAACTGTTTGTACCCAGTGAGGAGGGTTTCGTCGGACAAAAATCTGGTGCCATATAAATATGCTCCAAAAAACGAGCACTACCAATATACCTTCTTAATTAAAATAAATTACAACGTATACCTCGTACAAATTACTACAGGATGCCTATATCAAGGTTACGCTTAAACAAACACGGAACCGTTTTACGGGATCGTCCGCCTATCGATACTCCTCGACCGCTGATACTTGTTCGTTCTTAATCAATAACATGCACCATGAAAAGGAAATTAATATAGCAATTAGTTCGTGGCATTTACACATCGTTGAAACCCGCCTATCTTTGTACAAATATCTACAACACATTCATATCATTAATAAAGACAGTTGCACTAAGAAAGAAAATCAAATAAGGAAGATCTATCCATATATAAAATATATCACAACCTTATTTTAAATTTCTGCAAATTATATTCCATTTCAAAAATAAAAAATAATTAGAATACTTTTCATATATTTTATATATTAAAAGATATTATTTTAATAATAAAATAACCTTTTTCTTTCTCTCGTAAAAATCTCTTCGTATAATCACGCAGATTAAAATATGATAATTTCAATATATTATCCAGGTATTGAGCGAAACATTTCTCCGGGAGTATCTATAGTTTAAGAATAAATTGTGAGAATGCGTCTAGTCATAAGTAGGTACTTCCCATCGCGTTTCAGGAACGTTGCGAGAAGCAACGCGAGAAGGCTCGCCGACGATAGAGCGAGCATGGACGTGAGAAGGTTTGAGTTCCCACAGACGCCGAAGAAACTGGGAGATTGCGCGTCCTTGACGTGAGGCTAAGTCGAAGACTGTCTCGCAAACCCGCCGAGTCACCATAAGCGCGATTCGTCATCCGCGAAATGGGAATTTTAAGTATCTGTCGTCCGCTTCGTTCAAGAGACTTATAATGCTAACGTAGATTAATTCACATCGCGACACACATTTTCCTGCAATTATAGGTGACAATATATATTTATCCGTCGTGCAAAAAAATATTATTTATCAATGTGTGTGTGAATATTTATTTAAAAGCACATTTATACAACGTGTTGAGATGTCAATATTATTTCAAGGATAGTCGATCGATCTAGAAACATAGGAAACGCTCTCGTGGCACGCGGCGCAGTTTAAGCGCGATTTACAGCTCGACGTGAGAATTCACATCCGGCAGCGCGACAACGCTCCCGACTTGGGAACAAAAGGACCTGGAGAGGAGGAGAGGCCGGCCACGTAGAATCACAGCGGCAGATCGTTAAAGAAATATCGAACGTCGTACGCGCCTCCCCATCGCGGCCGCTCCATGCGAAATACGCCGGAATCGTATCTGTAATGCGATCGCTTTGGCACTGTATAGCGATAGCATCATTAACCCTCCGTGCGCCGAACACTGAATAAGATCTTGTTACGCGATATCTGACCCACGGGGCCCGGCGCGCGGAGTGCTCTCCCGACTCCCTTTTGCCCGCACAATACTCGCTAATTAAACGAGCGGGCAGCCCGCCACCGCAGATACCAGAGCGCGATTGCTTTGTTTTCGTCCGGGACCACGCCACGCTTCCTCGGGCTAAATTAATTGGAGACGATAAAATAAATAGGGGACCGACCGCCCGCGCCACCATTTCTCGCGGCAGATGGCCGTCATTGGGAGACTGCGAGAGGTAGAGACCGATGTAAAAAGTCACGAAGTGACTAACGAAATCCGCCGCCGTGTCTTCGAGCTGTCACGCGAAGGAAATGCGCCCGTTCCAAAAAGAGAAAGAAACAATCACGCTTCTTTTTCCGCGGTCTAGCGAATAGCTCGCCTAATGGGGCCTATCATTAGCTTGAACGTAAGCTTCGCATTCTTTGCGTTCCACAGTCTACTTAGAATGAAACGAACACTCGAGTATTTTTATACCCTTTACAAGTTATATCTGCGAAAAATCAAGATAAAAAAGCCACGATGAGAATCATAATTCAACGATAAGAACGATAATTGAAATCTTTTCTCTCGAATGTTTCAATCTTCGCGAATATAAAAAACTTAAAGATTAAAATATATTTTTTATTAGAGAATTTACTATATATAAGTTTTCAGAATATTCACGGTATGTGTTTCTTTTCCTCAAAATTATAAAATGTTAATTTGCTGTATCTTTGAGCCACTATAAAATCAGATTTTACGCGAAGAAATCTCTCTCGCGATTTTATAAATTGGCAAAAGAGGTGACGCATATGTTATTATTATTATCTTTTTTTAAGGATTAAGGAATCTCGCGGATAGCTCGCGCTAAGCGATCCGAAACGGCATGCCTCTTTAGGAACATCAGCGGGAAGACCTCAACGTTTTTCTCACGTCGAAGTTCGCGTATACGCGGGCGTGGTCAAGCGCGTAACCGACGACGCGCAAAAATGTTGCTGCAAAAAGCACGTCTCGCATCCACCTGGATCGCTTAGCTATCAGGCGACGCGATCAAATTGAATTTTAGAGACGTTAGCTCTTCGCGTTTCTTGCGCATATTGCCGGTTTACATCCCGCACCACTTCCTGCGGAAACAAACGATTTCGAAAAAAACTTACGATCGTTTACGCAATTGTCTGACGTTTCAATCCGCTATCAATCTGAGCGATATGTTGGTCTCTCTATATAAAATACCACAAACTTAACGAGAGAATAAAAGACAAATATAAAATATATCACTCATTGTCAGTATATCATGCTTGTTGCGTTTTCGTAGTTGCATTCACTTATAGGATCATTCATAATGACGTTCTAATGTGAGATTATACGGCTTAGCAATATAAATTTAATAACACTATTGAGCACGTGTGCGTGCAAATGCAGGTGCACGCGCGACCGTCAGACGCCCATCATGAAGGTGCTCATTAATTATTAATCGCGATAACTACGGGATGATACCTCGGCGATAATAAAACGAGAGTACGACGCTTTATCCTTTAATACGTTCCAGACTTTGTTACTTTTTTCCTCCCACGTGTGCGCCTATAGATCGTGTGTGTATTAATCAAACATCTCATTAATTACTAAATACATCGACACGCGTAACCTGACTCCGGCGCTCCGGCGAATACGTCGAAGACGATAAAAGGCCGATATAAGTCTCGTTAATTAATTATTCGATGGACGAGTAGTTACGCGCTACGGGCGGACAATGTTCTTGGCTTCGTTAAAACGTATGCAAATGAGATCTGTTCATCAAAGGCGCCCAATTAAACGAGTCGAAAAGAGTCCTTCGTTTCGTCCATCGGAAGACGAGGTGCAACGGACACGCGAATGAAGGACAAGTAGTTCTCGCGACTTCCATTGTACGTGACGATCGATGTACAACACATTAAAGGAATTCACGTCATTGAATGATTGTTATTTTTAATCTATAATACTAAATTTTCTGCAGCGCGTTTCTTCGGAAAGGAGAATTCCTCTCTGTGTAACGAGTAAAAATGTTGTTATCAATTAACGATTAGTTTCGATAATAAAATGAGCGACCGTTCGAACAATAATGTTATTTATATTATCTTCACGTAAATACAAAATTAAAGAAATAAAGTAAAAATTTCGTCATATTAAAAGATATTAAAAATGATAGATTTCTAGGTTCAAAGATGAAAAAATGTAAAAAAATAAAAATTAGAAAATTAGAAATGTTGTTTTTGCTTTTAATATATTTCAGAGTGTTAATACTTTGAAATATTGTATTTAAATATTGTATTAAAATGAACACTCATTAGCAGAAGCGTAGACAGCACGGCGATTGACTTCAAGGATAGTAAGCCATTCTAATGGTCCATTCACTGCATGACCTTTAACAAGTCTAGACACTCGGTAGCCTAAGGGCCGTGACACATAGAAGAATGTAAGCAGATAAAGCAAATAAAAAATGTCGATTTGCTTACTGTTTACATTTTTGTATGTGCCATTGACCTAACCGCGTCGAATCAACTGGGTTATAACAAACATAAGCGTGCATACTTAATGACCCAATATAACCTAGATGCGTATCTCGAAGCATCTGTATCGAGATGCTACTAGTTTTTTTCACAATCTTTCGTAGCTAAACAATTGTTAGAAATGAGAAATTCGGTCGTATTTATTTTCGATTAATTATGCCCGGTCATCTCCGAAATATACAGGGTGTTCAAAGTCAAGTCAATAAAACTTCAGGGTCTTATAGGAAATTGAATTTTGAACAAAAAAGTTCCGATAAACATAAATCCTGAAACGCTTCGTTAAAAAGTTATAGCTAATAAACTTCGAAAAGTCACGTTTTTTTGATGATTTTTAAAAATAAATTCAAAACTTCATTCATTTGAAAAAAGTAATAAAATAAATCTAATGGGTAATTAATTAACAAACTAAATTATATGAATTTCATTTAATTCTGATAAGAGGTGTTTAAAGAAAATAAGCTCAAAACAAAAAAACAAAAAAACAGAAACTTGAAAAAATCATCTTTTGATGGTCTTTATGTAAACACTACATTCATAATGCAAACATTGCAAACATAAAAATGTTCTTATCAAATTTAGATCATAACTAATTATTTACAGAGAGTTTATTAGCTATAACTTTTTAACGAAGCGTTTCCGGACCTGTGTTTATAGGAACTTTTTTCTTCCAAATTCAATTTCCTAAGATCCTGAAGTTAAATTGATCGGAACACCCTATATAATGAGTAGGCAAGAGAAATTTCGAATCTCACCTCATCATTTTACAATCACATGTGATAATCGTCGGCGTTTCTTTCGGGCGACCGATACGCAATTTCGTGAGTGACTGCGCTTTTCGCGCACGTGAATGCAGCTGGAGGGCCCGGGGTCCCTTTTTCGAAACGCGGACAGTAATCATCGATGATGGAATCGCGGGGGACGTAACGATCCGCGAACGAAAGGCTCGATCCGTAGCCTGTACTTAGGTCGCACGACCAACGAATGCACCCTCGAGCCGTTTCGCCATTGTAGTAATTGTGAGCCTTCGCCTTCGATGCGGGGTTACAAACCGGATCACCAAAGCGATCCAGATCGGAGATCACGGTCGCGCACCGCAGGACTTGTTTCTGACTCGCTCATAACGCAGGGTCACGACGAGATATCTTTCGTTCCGCGGCTTTGTAATCCTTATCCAATCAGAGGATCAAAGTTTTTGTAACCCATTAATTGTTGAGCTATCGCCGGCATTGTTAACGTTTCAAACGCTTCACGCATCCCGCTGTTTACAGCACAGACGGATATAAATTAAATACCTACCTACCTGCTGTTGCTGCTCGTAAATATTAGATATCAAAGGAGATACTAGCCATCTATAAAATCAGCGGGCTATCGACGAAAATAATAATTTACAAAAGTCTTTACGCAACGGGACTGTCTTAAATTTTTAACTAGAATTTACATTCGCGTGTACCGTACATACACATTAATGCTACTGAACTTTTCGAGGCAGCGGGTTTTTTTCGATGCATTCCAATTATATAAAATGCGCTCGGTAAAAGATATATCATTACTCATACAAGTTACATCCTACGATACCCATACCTTTAATTACATAAACGATCGATTGATAAATACCAGAGAGAACGATACGGGCCGAAAAACAGAAGAAAATTATCAAGTGTGCACACGATCATCGGTACGTTCCTTTCGTGAAAACGCACACGGAGAAATCTCGAAGCAACGCGCCGGTATTCTGACACGCGAATCGATAGCCGTGAGCTCGCGAGCCTCGAGCTCTTTTTCTCTCTCTCTATATATATATATATATATCGAGTAATTTTCCTTGACCCTTGCCCGCGAGATTTCCGCCCGGAGGAAGAGGCTTGAAACAAGGTAGCAAAGTATATAATAACGAGAATTAAAGTAATAATAAATTTAAACGTAAATACGAGAGACTACATATGAGAATATTTTGTTGTCTGAAGGGCAGATCATAATACCTATAATATGATTTATCATGATAAGAGGACTATATTTTATTTGAGTGATCTATAATGCGCGATATATAGTAAGAGCCGCGCATTATACAAAGAATAAGTCAAATCAAACATCAAGTCGCCTATCGTACCGCAGAAAGTAATTCCGCCTAATTATAACGATATAACGATAATATTGAGGCGCGTTACAATGCAGATCATAAAAGACATCCGAGACATCGCAATATTAAGATAAAAATCTTTTTTAAAAAAATCTTTTATTTTTAGAAATTTCTTAACAAACATATTTTTACAAATAATTTTAATAAAATGGGCGATATCAACTCTTATGTAACATAAAAATGGAGATTGTAAAACTGCCACAAATCTATCGAGAGCAATGAGAAGTATAATTTTTCAAGTTACGTTGCTGGACCGAGGTGTTGCTTTGCGCGACCTGATAAGACCACCTGCACGCGCCCCGATTCTTTTCAGATAAAAATCTCGCGCTTCCACGTAGTCCGCCTGATCGCGGTCGCTTATGCTCAGCGCACGTCCGGGCTTTTATAGGAGCTTATTTATAAACAGAACCAGCCACCACAATGGTTATTGTTTCAGCACGGTATGCGAACGGCGTTGTGCGCGCCGCCTATTTATGACACATTATGCGAAAGCGCACCCGATAGCGTGAGTATTGCATTTCGTGCCATTGTGATGGCAACAATGATATACCCTGGACCATATGCTCTAGCACCACTGCATAAATCATGATTCGCGCGGCCGGTCGAACGCTCGTGTTCTCGCGAGAGCTCTCGATCTCGATTCGCAATTCTTTTCTCTTGCCTTTTGCGGCAGGTGCAAAAATTTTATTCCGGTATGAGAGAACGTTTTATCCTTCAAATAACCGTACTAAATACAGATTTGTCTGCTTTCGTAAAACCTAGCTTACCTTTCCGCGAGGACGCCAAAATCACGGCGTTTTTATATATCAACGTTCATTAGGCACGTTATTAAGTTGCGAAAAAAAGGAAAGAGACGACAAGGCACCCCGGGACTTCTGGCGTACGAAATAATATTTTCGCGACACGGGAGTTACGCGTCGGCGAATTCATAAAAGAGAAAAGAGAAAGAAGAG
>NW_021850941.1:2588943-2621689 GCF_003651465.1 Formica exsecta
AAGAGCGTCCCGCTCGGTATGCAAATCGGGCTTTGCTTCGATATAGTTGACGCTATGTATGGTTCGAAGGGACCGAACGGGATTCGTATTCGCCATATATCCTCGTAATTAAGTCGGTCCCTCTTATTAAGCACCGTACATTCGCTAGAATATAGAATCACTGATTAAAGGACGAAACCTATGGTGACGACGGTCCGTTAAGGGCGTATTATAACGAAAAGGTTTATTTCCTAAACGTCAGGACGCACAGGGAGTTAGATGTAATTGGCAAGGCTTAGTTGCTGTTGCATTATAAAAGTCTCAGTGGGCGTCCATGAAAGTATCATTATAAACTCACCGTATTCATGCGCAATGTTTTAATGCCTTAATCTAACACCGTGATCAGCAATGTTTATCGCGACGAGGATTACAAGCGCAGAAGCGCGTCTCCAATTTACTTATACTTTTAATAGTTATGGTATTTTTCTTTCACATGCCTTCTACATTTTTAATTATCTCTTTTTTAAAGAATTAATTTCCGCGAGATTAATCGTGCGATTTTATCGAAAACAGTTTTTTTTTAACGTAATCAATCACAGTTAAAAAATTTATGTTTTCTTGTTAAAAAATATGTCAGTTAAAATTGTTGTGTTAAATATTTAACACAATAAATTAATATATTGCTGTTGTGTTAATTGAACTCAAATATTAAATTATTAAAACAACTGAAAAAAGTGTTAAAAAAACATAATGTGCATATATTTTTAATTTTACATAATAGATATGTTCCGTATTATTAATGACAGGATTTATCTGTTAAAATTTACAGAAAAAAAATGTTGGTTTTATTCTATAATAAAAGTGAAAGTGACTAGTCAGACCGTCTAACATTTTTCCAAGTTAATTTTATCATTAAAAAAATACTCATTTTACACAAAATTTATTTCAAATTACTATAAAGTTTACATTCATTTTGTGTTGAAATATTAACATAATATTAGTGTTACCATTGAACATACCCATATTATGTTAAATTAACACAAAACTTTATGTGGGCCGTTTGGGACATGCAATATATATATATTAAATTTAAGCCAAATTTTTCAACTGTGATCGATATCTCGCGCGGAACAAAAATGACATTTCGAAAAATGCCGAATATTTTTCTACACACTCGCGAGAGGATATCATTCGCCGGAAACCTTGATTCCCATTCTCCCACTTCTAGCGGCGCGCGGCGAGTTCCAGTCGCTCGCGACAGCATCGCCGTGCCGCATTCCAGCCACGCGCCTTGCCTAGGAACACTGGCGTAACTATCGAGCCTAACGAGATGATTTGTCAAGATCTCATATGTCCCTCTCGGTAAGAGGATACTCCCTTCTCCTTTCAATGACGATTACGAAGCGATCGGCAGCAAAGTGCCGGCGGTGATCGGCGCGAAAATACCCGGCCGGTGCACGTTGATTGGCTCTTACGTTTAATGACAGATAGACATCTTCGTGATTTTGCATTTGTGCACCAACTGGTTCCGTCAGATGAACAGAGGAATTTAATCTTCGGCGGATGATAGTCGCATTGTGATTTTTACATCAACAACAAGAGGTTATTAACCGCTTGAAGCTTGAACGATACAAGATCTCGATCGATTTCATTATGCGCCTGTCCTAGCACATATTAAGTCTAATTTTTAAAATATAAATTGTCACTATATAATATCAGGAGAGAAAACTAATAAATGATAATTGGAGTGCTTCAATAACCGATAGGTTTCGAATATAATACGTACTTGAAACGGATCTATTATAGTTTGGATCGTAATAACTATCATGAGTCCTACACATATAGACTTTCTATTTCGCTCGGGTTACCTCGCCTTTCACATCATTCTTCAGACTATAATTGACCAATGACGCGTCTGAATTTCAAATATCATCGACCCCGGCGATTCATACGGATTTTCGTCGAGAAAATCGCGGGTATCTACGCCATTGGAAGTCTGCTAGGTACAGCAAGAGCAGCACGAGCCGAGCCTGCGGAGTCGCGGTCGAGCGGAGGCGGTGGGAGTCATCCTCTCCATCGTGGCGAGGAGCGAAGGAGAAGCAAAAAGGAGTCGGACGTCGAAAAGGTAAAAGTCTGCCTGTAGTAGGGGCGAGTGGTGAGAGGTGGTGGCAGCGATGGAACGAGAGAGAAACTTGCTGCTTCATCGAGGATGAGAGAGACGAGAAACGCGACACAATCACGTCCTGCACGCGCCGAGCCCCGAGCCACTTTCAGACTCTGTTACACGAGGCCACGGGCTCGCTTATTGTCGATTTCCGGATGTGCCGAAAATTCCACCACTAGTTTCGTAATTTTTAAAATTGATACGACCCCGTGTTTTCTGGAGAATATTTATTCCGCGATTATCCTGATTCATTTTTTAATTCTCGATTTTATATAAAAATTAAATCGTATTTCTTGCGCTCTTTTTTTCTGAAAAAGATGTTATATTTTTAACGCTCGTGATGTACTGTTATAGTAGAATTGACTACAATATTGAATCGTTGAACTTAATGATTTACAAATCTGATTTAAAGCAACTAGATCGTAAAATTGAGAGTGCAGGCCTAATAGCGGAAAAATTCTGATTCGTTTCATGTAACATTGCGCCGACCAGAACAGCCGCCGCAGGCGTATAGTGGCGTCTTGACCCATGCGCTTCTAGTGCCGCAGGCAGCTCCGAAGTGTGGGAACTCCTCACCTCGGAGCCTCCCGACGACCTTTGCCGCAACCTGCAACCGCATATCTGCCTGTACTCAGCATAGATATCCCTCCGACGCACCATTTTTCGTGCCGGTTTTGCCGGGCCGAATGGAGTCTTCACGGTAACGGGTTCAAGGTAGACCATTAACTGATGTGACGTAGTCCGCCGCATCATTCGCCGTGCCGGTTCGCCAAGAGAATAGCACCGAGTCTGATTACGCGCCCCAGGCAGCGCCAAAGCAAAGTTCCCCTCGCAAACGCGAGTATTTATCTTGTTCCATTTGTACCTTTTTGTGTGGGGGTAATACCAACATATAACAATGTTGAAGATTTTGCCAAATTACTGAATTTAATATTTATTGCCAGCACGATGACAAAAATGCTAAAGAAAATGACGTGTCAAAAGATTGTATTTCAAAAAATTTTTAATTTTAATTTATAAACAATAATGACGTGTCATATAATGACATAAATAATTTAGATGAAAATAATAATTTGTTTTCTTTTGTTAATAACAAGAGATAACAAGCTGAACCGGAAGCTCATGAAATTATACAGACTGATAGATAGAATGTTTTTTATTGTCTCGCGAATCTTTTAGTTAAATTAGCAAAACGTTTTTCCATTTGGATGAAAAAATTAAAAAATATTTTTTTTGTTCAAATGTAACAACTTTCTCTAGACAAGCTTACTTTAAAGACTTAAAACACTCAGATTTGAGATCAAATTATGAACCGATGCGTTCAGATAAATTTATTGTGCATCATATATATTGAATCAATTAAAAATATATTAAAATTGAAACGCGCTGCAATGAATCTATCATTAACGATATGAAATATAAAGATATTTACTTGCAAAAGAGTGTATTCTAGTAATAGTGGCTAAATTTACAAAACAATAACATTTACAAAATCCAAACACATCCAACAAATCTTTGAAGCAATATCTCTTACAATCAATGTGGTATTACTAACAAGAAAATAAAGTCTATAATTATCTTAATCACTCGCGTCGATGCAATCTTAAATATAATCGCACATACACATACACAATATAGAAAGAACAGGGAGTAAGAATCTTTCTCAAGATTGTGGAAACGCTTCGAGCCAAAGACCTATAAAAAGATGATATTACATAGACAAGCGCATCTTTGCCCCGCAAAGCGGATACTTCTGGGCGATTAAGAAACGCGAATGTGTGGAGAGGAAGAAGCTGCACAAGATACTCAGTTCCAGAGGTAGACAGCTGCACCTGCGGCGTTTTGCACGGCGATTAGAAACGATGTTAAAGAACGACTGCAAGAAGCCTATCGTCCTTTGCATTGCGAGAAACGAAATAAAGCGCGACACCGGCCCGCATAATATGTGTGGAATATAAAAAGCAAAATATCTTGAAAAATCCTTCCAATATTTAATTTGTTTTTTGTTCAATTTTTAAACACAATGCCATATAAATGCAATAAGGCTATCTTATTCTTTGGGACAGAGCATCGTTACGATGGCATTGATTATATCTATACTTATACTGTTAGATTTGAAAGTAAGATGGTTTAATTTTAGCTTATACAATATCTTGAAAAATCCTTCCGATATTTAATTTGTTTTTTGTTCAATTTTTAAACACAATGCCATATAAATGCAATAAGGCTATCTTGTTCTTTGTGACAGAGCATCGTTACGATGGCATTGAGTATATCTATATTTATACTGTTAGATTTGAAAGTCTGATGGTTTAATTTTAGCTTATACAATATCTTGAACAATCCTTCCGATATTTAATTTGTTTTTTGTTCAATTTTTAAACACAATGCCATATAAATGCAATAAGGCTATCTTGTTCTTTGTGACAGAGCATCGTTACGATGGCATTGATTATATCTATATTTATACTGTTAGATTTGAAAGTGAGATGGTTTAGTTTTAGCTCATAAAGACATCTATTGTGACAGTAGAAAATGAGACGTATGCAAGAGATTGCGATAAGAAATCATAATAGCACGAAGATAAACGCAGCGGATTAAGATGAGGATGTCTTTCTCGAGATTAAATGCGCAGTTTGAGAATACGATGGGAAACGTAATGCCCTGAATGCAAAGTTTAAAGGAAACGGGAACTTCCATTTAACGGTAGCTACTGCGGTTCACCGCTTATCATCGCGCTTAATCCAATTTCTGGATGACAGTCCTGTCTGTGGTCGCGAGCAACTCACGCGTAAACTTTGTTGTTGTGGTAACATGGATAATCGTACCATTGAGGATTGTACAATTCACAGTACGGCGAACATAACATTTCTTTGTGAAAAGCGAAATAAATAAATTAAGGCTCACACTTTTTTTGCTTAATTCAGTAGACTGAATAAATGATGACAAAATATAAAGATGACGGCAATGCAATATGCACTGAATATTGTGTGCGCGAGTCTCACTTTAGTAACGTGGGAGACGATTTGCGATCGTGTGATGCCAATTCCAAGAATGGCGACCAAAGGTCGAACATGACGCATTGACCTGAATGAAAATAGATGAGAATGGCTGTCCACTACTGTCACTTACGTTGCTCTGACTCATTTTACGTCAATGAGAGGGAGAAAGAGAGGGAAATAGAGTCCGGTTTCGAAATAAATATATGCCAAAGTAAACGCACTCCGTGTTATATCTAGAATCTACGCCACGAGATAAGACTCCTCTAATTGATGCCTTGTGAAATGTCTCCTATTATTATTACTACAATTAGTAACGATACCTAACGATTAGTACGAGAACAGTGTAGCGTTATTAAAAGTTATAGTATGAGAAATAATTGATAGATGTGGTGCACAGATGGTGTAGCCCCATTAATTAAGATTCTCACGAAACGCGCTACCTGCGCGATATTAATCCGCCTCTCGTGGCTTCCCTCGAAAATCTGAGAGATAAGCTTGACTAGCCAGGCGAGTCCAAGGGTACGGCAGATAATTATTAATGAGGCTCGTTCCTCCGGTCGCGGGCTAATGACCAGAGGCGATAACCGTGTAGTAATAATAGCCTGGGCCGCGTGCAATCGCGCGAATGTTACGCACTCGAAACCAATTTGCGACTTCTTTGTTGGAGATAATTAACTAAGTACATCGCTCGCGCAGAGCTCGTTTCTCCCATCTACGTGGAGAAAGCCGAGGCGATAAACCTCAATCGTAATCTCTAGCGATGTCGACTATTTTGAAAGGTACACGAGAAACTAATTTTCTATGAAGGATAGTAGTACGACTTTTAACTCTAATCTTTGCAGCGACATTGATTCATCAGTATTGCACAATAGAGCAATAGAATCGCAATCACTTGAGACGCAGTAGAAAAACGTGCGTTTCTTTTACGAGCGCATTCATGAGATGACTCAAGCGCACGAGTCACCTAAATCCCTAGCGGGTCTCCCTTGGGCGTCATATTCCGTTGCATTGACTCACGTGTGCGTGGGCATGGTATGCGAAGCGCGTACGATGCGCAATGCGAGAAACGCTCCGCGAGATTCGCGCGCATTTTCTGGGACGACATTAAATTCACGTGTGTATCAGCGAGATGTCGATGACGTCACGTTGCGCATTGTTAACCACGCCGCAGGCGATCGGGGAATGCGCAGAATTTTTTGCGTGAATACTACTCACGCATTTAGTCTGACAGAGTTACTAAAATTTGTAATTCCAATTTCACAGACTAAATAGTATAGTTGTTATAACTGTAAAGGTCAAATGTACGATTGAAGCTCGTTTAGCGTCAACGATCTCTCTGATATTTCGAAATATATATACATATGATTTTTTATAGAATTCAATAATTTTATATATAATATATATATAAATAAAATGTATCTTCCATATTTTTCGAGATATTTGACTGGCTCTTTTAAAATGGACCACCCTGTATATATATCATAAATTCTTTTATAAATATCTTTTAAAATATCGCGAGTTTTACTACTTATGTAATGCAAAATATAAAGAAGATTGATTTCAACAGGAATATATATTCTCGACCAAAGTGATAAATTTTTATCTAATAAATTCAAACATGAATTAAAAAAAAAAAAAACATCATTCTCTCGCATAATCGACACGTAATAATTGCTTGCGATAGTCTTTAAAAGCGATAAAAACCGCCTCAACTCACAATCGAGACGTGCAGCTTATAATCTCACGCGTTCTATTTTTCTGCGAGACCGATAAATTAGGCCGATCGAATTCTTTGCTCGCGACGCCGCCGATAGCCCGCGGGAGTTACGCGCGCGCGTATATCTGTCCGTGTGGCATATATTAGCGACGGAATGTCGTGATTAACGTCGTCTCGAAGTTACATCGCCCGGGACATGGATTTATATGAACGTGACAACGAACTGGCCGTTTAATTGCCGATTCTCATGCAATCGCGAGCAATAATTTCTAACCGCAAACCTCCAAGGAAAATTATATGTCGTATTTAACGCGTCTCGCGGAATTACATTAGTCTCTGGCAAAAGCACTCGCAGACTCGCTACCTTAATCCTTTCAAAAGATTAAGTTTTAAAAGCGCTAATGAAAGTCTTATATGCGCCGATTATATCATTATCTACTTCGTCAGATAACATCTGGCGCGACGGCGCCGATTTATCGGCGACATTTAATCGGTTGCGACTATTTTTGCGTTAAGGTCGGATGAATTGATCTGGAGATTATTCGCTGCACCGTGAATCATGACACTGCGTATATTGGGTTGCGGGAGTTAAGGCGCCGCAGACTCTATTTCAATGTCCGAAACTTTACCGAATATTTACTTAAATAAAACCTGTTCTTTCATTAAACTCATTTACAAAATATATTTAATTCGTAAAAGATGTAAAGAATAAGAAAGTTCTCTTAAAATGTAACCAATTTATTAGCAAAAGGAAATTATTCGAGATATTCTGACATTTTGAAGCAATTCATAGTTGACTAAGATTGGAACGGGGATGTATTGAGTAAATCGCAATGCGTTGAAGAATAAAAATCTTTAACAAAAATGATTAAGAAATGAAGAGTTAAACGAGACGCATTTGTCATACCGTCCCATATAATCTTACGACAATTCCGCCGCGCCAGGCGTCGTGGGTGTGAGCAATTTTCCAGTTCATCTACCAATTCGGCCTCAGACTCCCACGCGATCCTGACAAACGTGACTTCGGGCTTCGAAGTCTCTTTGTGTTTGGCCAGCCAGCGTGACCGAGGAACGTGCGTCGGCTTTATCTGCCCCGGCGACACTCGCTCCTTGTGCTTTATCGTCCAATTAATCCACACGCACGAAACAATTGTGGAACACCGATGTATTAACCGACGCAGAAATGCGAAACGTCACACTGATAAAAGTGCGATCACGCCATTTAGATATAATCTCCGCGAATCGATCTTGATCGGAATACCTGGAAACGAGGGTGTAACGATTTTCTAAGGTTAATCCACGCACAAATTAATCGCCTGAAAATGAACGGCCAGCTTCAACAAGAACCGTAAAGCAGTCCTTATACACAGCATTACAAGAGAAAATTTAGATTTAACAAATTAATAAATATTTCAACTACGAAATATAAGTCAAACAATTGCGCAACTATTAGAGGTCACGCCGGTAACGAGCTTCACTAGGGATCTTACGGATTATAAGGCCAAACAGGCACGAGTCGCGTGATTTTCTTATCTGATGACGTATGTCCAACGTTTCGCAACGAACGAGTAATTAAACGCAACCAATTACAGATAAAAGAATTGATTCTTTCGTTGCGTTTCTTGCCTGATATCACATATATAAAATACGCATATATTTTTTCATCATAATTTATGTAAGAAAATAAAAAAATAAATAAAATTCATAAAAAAATTAAATTGCCAGATTATCGGAATAATCAAGTATGAAGAGAGAAAAAGATAGTCAATCAAAGAGCACACATTTCTTATTAAACTATATATTTTATTTTAGTCATCTGCAGAAAATGTATCTTTTTTAATAACGTACCTATTCTTTAATCAATGTCGTTTGGAGTCACAAGTCTCTATAATTTTAGGAAATTTATTAATCGATTTCAATGCCTCGACTTTGTCGTGCGGAAAAGTAAGGAAAACGATTCGCCTGGGGGATGGGGAACACATACCCATGAAAATTTCAAACCTGAGCAGCGATAAATGGTTTATGCCTGACAGCGACGAGCGCAGAAAAAAACCTTCGTAGCCCGTAACGTAACGTATCTCGGGCCCGGAAATTGGTCGTATGTTTTTGCGCACGTGTCACGACAACTTTGCGCGATTTATTAATCCGCTTTAGCCGATCGAACAAAAACGGCGTGTCACGAGCGTGCACACCTATTCACGGAGATTTTCTGGCGCACTCGGATACGTGTCACAGCAAATTGTTTATGTGAGAATGTAACGCATAGAATTTTTATTCTCGACAATTTTTGCTCCCGATCCGGCTTCGCGACCACATTTTTGCGCAACGATATTTTTCCGGAATCCGGAGCATGGTCGTAAATCAGATTGATATACTATGGGAAAATCAGACCGGAGCAAGGACCGAAAGTGGTCGTGATTTGTCACAGATACATCCATGCCGCCTAATTACAGCCACACCGACGATCGTGCGTTGCTTATAGCTAATTTGGATGATTGAGACGGTATAATTGTGGCGATCTCGACTGCGCACGGCAGCAGAAGATCATCCATCGCTATTTTTTATGTATTCGCCGCGTGTACATCATGTGGCAGCCAGTGATTATTCTATTACGCGACGATTTATGCTATGCGCTACGGTTATCATGTCGCGCGTGTTTGGCGGGAAGTTCCATCGTGAGATAATCGTGGGAAATCTGGCTTCATGTTTTAGCTACATTATCTGTATTAATTCAATATGCATGAAGATTAAAGCAACTAATTTTTTTTTTTTATTAAGATTACAATATATCACGGAATATTATATATAACCAGCGCTGCCATCCAGTCATCGGACTAAAAAAAGTGAAATAGTGACTGTTTTTTGACAGAAAAAGTGACAAAAAGTAATCTTTAGGTATTAAAATAGCAACCAAAAATGACACTGTGTATCAAATTTTCAGTAATTAAGATCATTTAAATAAAAAAAAAGATCTGCTTTTCGATAGCTTAACATATAACAAATTAATAAAAAATAATAAAATATGATAATTAAATAAATAGTGCATTTTATTAAATATGTAAGCAAGTAACAATTATTATCAGACGAGACAGCAAAAATATAAATAGAACTCTTATGTTTTACAAATTTCATATCAGCTCAAGAAAAAAAAGTGGCTATAGTGACCCATTTTGGACGATAGTGACTTTCTAGTGACTTGTCAAAAAAAAAGTAACAAAAAATGACTTAAGTGACTGGATAGCAGCGCTATACACAACTAAAAAAATTTTTAAATTTGCATGTGACTCTATAGATGGACTAAAACTTGTGCTCTAATAAATAATATCGCGCACGTAATTCAAATGCCAGAATACAGAGCGAGCCGCAAGGACAGAGTTTAATATCGGCATTTCGCGCAACGACGGGGCATCTGAAACAATGCAGGTACTCGATTCGAATACGATTCGAGCAGTTCATCTTTCATTCCCGCCTACGGGAAGCGCGTCAGAAGGAGGAGACGGCCTGAAATTGCCAGCTGCGGCTTCGGATTTATAAAGGACTGGCCGGCCGGATTCGGACCGACGCGGCGATCCTTCGATCTTGTCGATCCTCCAACCCGGTCTGTGCGAGTGTATGTCAATCGCGTCGCTGTGCTTGTAGCACACCGTCCCTCGGTCGAGCCGGGGATTTCGCTACAGCTACTGCTGGTCGGTTCCCATGAAGCCGCTGACGGCGTCGGACCCGCAAAAGCCCCGCATCTCATTGGTATTCCGGGCAACTCCCGGTGGAGTGCTCTATTTTACAAGCGGTTGTATATGATCCCGACAAATTGGCCTTTGCCGGATTTCGACGGAAAAAAAAAGCCGGGTAGTGGGTAGAGTAGCCGCTGCGAGCTAAGCCAACCTCGTCTCGAGCTCGCATATTTACAAGTTCATAATTCGTGCCTCGACGGAAAATTGCCTCCGCCCGTCCGACGAGGAATACGCGCGTCGTCGAACGCTCTTAATCCCGAAAGTAAGTCTCTCGCCAAGTCCATAAAATTTCGGGAGTCTATAAAGCCGTGCGAGGGGCTCCGCGCGAGATAAAGTTGCAAGAAGACGTCGGTCTAAATTATTCCTCGTGTAATTAGACGGGCGAGAATATGGCCTCGCGAGGGCCCATTATCATCGCGCCGCGCATTTTTCTCGGCTCCTAAGCAGGCGCGCTCTCGTCAAATCTCTACAGTCATACATCAGTGTTACGAGAGACTGATCGTCGGAACGGGAGTCGACCGGGCCACAAACGCGCCGGCTTATTTCGACAGAGTCATCTCGCACGCAACACCGTGTTGTTCTATTCTGCGGCGTGGATAATCAGAGCGCTTAATTATCAGAGCCATTTCGTATACAAGGCTCGTTGTATCGTCGGACTATGTCCGCGTACAGCATTCCCGAAGATTATAACGAGGCTACGACAAAGAAAAGGGCGTTTCGGCCGCGGACAAACGAGTCTCAATATAACGGAGAGAGGAGAAGAAAAAAGAGAGAGAAGTCGATATAAGGGGGCGCCGCGACTGAATGAAGTGGCTCTAGGCTAATTGGCTTCCGCTGCTTTTTCATGGACCGCTGCTTTTCTCATAAATTAACTTTAGACGACGCTTTAATTAAACTACCGTAGGTCGTGCCCCCGAAGTATTTCAGATAGAAATGAAAAAAAAATGACCAATTCCGTTGGCATACCTTCTGTATTACTATCTATTTAGTAGAGAGATAGCGTGGCAATTCAAACTAGCTAGACTATCGGAGTCAAATTCTGATGGAAGGACCCAAAAAGCATCTCTTACATACGATTTTAATAACGTTAAAAATGAAATAAAAATGAAATAAAAAATGAAATAAAAATGAAATTAAAATGAAATTAAAATGAAATTAAAAATGAAATAAAAATGAAATAAAAAATGAAATAAAAATGAAATTAAAATGAAATTAAAATGAAATTAAAAATGAAATAAAAATGAAATAAAAAATGAAATAAAAATGAAATTAAAATGAAATTAAAATGAAATTAAAAATGAAATAAAAATGAAATAAAAAATGAAATAAAAATGAAATAAAAATGAAATTAATCACAGTGGTAATCCACGAATGAATGTTAAACGCTTCCTGATTTAAAAAATAATTAATAGAATAAAATATGTGTATAAACGCGTTTTATTACAGTAAAATACACACTTATATACGAAGTGATCGAACGATTCCACGTGTCGAAACGAATGAATATTCAACATGTGACAGCTCTATCTCCGGCGGACGCGTAAATTGAGATCCTCTCGATCGTGCGAAGCATCTTTCGTTCGAGTTAGACGAACGTGTCAGCTGGCGCTCGGTATAAAAGAACATGTGTATAGAATTCCCTGTTGCATGCCAAATTATCGCTGATTTTGGCTACTTTAAACGTCCGCTGTATCGGATTCCACCGCTACCGGTATACACCGAAGTCATTCAATCTCTCGATGCTTTATTAATCCGGCCACCTGTCATCGACGCGCACGTATTTAATCTTAATAAGCCATGCGACACAGCCTTGTGCTAAAATTTGTTTCGTCAATCGTGCTTAAATTAAGCATTATATTTCTGCAATTTTGAAATTATTATCTTTTAGATTTCGTCAAGTATTCGACACATTAATTTTATTTTTCTTTTATCAAATGCGAAAAAAATAGTGACGTAAGAGAAATCTATTTTCCTAGCCATTAAAAGTCATGTTAATGCATCCCGATCCGTGAAGACATGCAGTTTTTGACAACGATGAATGTCAGAAAAACTCTTATCAGTATCATCTGGGATCGCCCCCCAGCTCCTTTGCTGCGAACAAGATTTCGGCGGTGGAGGAACCCCTGCTCTTCAACATGCTGTCACGAGGTGGTATTTTAACGATCTAACGACACGTTCGCCAGTTGACGTTTTCTGTTCTGATCGTAGAGAGTAATGATGTGGCTCTTGGTCACTCTTGCCGGACAGATAGAACTCATTCCTCTCTCTTAATTGGACCCCGTGTTGGTCCACTATCACAATTTCGGTAGCGGCCGATAGCTGAGAAATCTCCCTCTTTTCTCTCTTTCTTTTTATCCTTCCGCCTTCCTTGATGTGCTTCGCTTTGTCTTTCCTTCCCCGCTTTCCCCGCTTTTTCGTTTTCTCTCAAAATCATCGCAGAAATATACATACAAATTTGGGAAAATAATCAGAGATCGAATAAAACAAGAGAGAAAAAATGAAAAATTACGTTGTGATAACAAATATTTTTTATTGTAATCTTAGAAAAAATAATATAAATATGAGAATTTACACAAATTTTTTTACATTACTTTTATGCATAAAATTATAGAAACTACTTTTAAATCTTTAGGATCTTTATAATAGTCGATATAAAAAATATTGAACAATGTGAAGACGCCTCGGGGAGAGAGCTTCTCTCTTTTTCTCTCTCTCTCTCTCGTCCCCCAAAATTAAATTTCTAGGTAGCTATCTCGCGCAGTCTTCACCGATAGGAGGAGCTATTAAAGGGTAATGGTTTCCCGACGATATCCTATCTCTACTATATGGTAGCACAGTAGTATCTTTCTCTTATCTAAGCCTAGATCCGACACAGCCACTCCCTTTCTCTAGTGCCCTCCAGGCGTCGTTTGATCCCTGCGAGGACTCTCGCCGATCCATGAACGATTTAAAGGGCTCGCTCTATCGTATCTTACCTCCTCGGCAGATTCGGATCTTATGGATTCGGATTTCGGATAAGTCCCTACAATCTTTCTCGGCGGCGGCCTTTGCACCGAAGACGCTAATCTTTCTCTGGCTTTTCAAATAGCTTTTCCGTGTTATTTTCATCGTCTTGGCACTGACTTACTAATTTCTAAACATTCCGATCCCGGAGAATTCCGTAATTCTTATACCACGTTTGCTTACACGGATATATCGCATTCTTCACGCAGTCGCGTTAAAAAGTATTAATACATGTACGCTTGTTTTATTACTGGAATTAATCAAAAAGCTCCGCGCTGCAATATATTTACAAATAACTGCTTGTTGAGTCGAGAGAGAGAGAGAGAGAGAGAGAGAGGATGCGTATAAATAGCTACGCGCGTTATATGTACATATATGCATCCATTATTAATTAAAAACTGCGCATTTTCATCGAATAAACTAATTAATAAGCGCGAGAATATAAGAGCACGAATATCCACTTGCAAATGAAGACAACATTCCGACGTTCCTTCGGAAATTTAAACGATACCTCCGATGAACGTGTATACATTAAAAGCATATAACACGCGTACATAGGTGGTTCATGTTAAGAGTGACGCGATGCGGGATATCAGGCTTAATATTTTGGACACGCTCTCGCACAAATACAATGACCAGGCGCAAAAAGGCCCAGGTGATGCCCAACCTCGAACAGAGCGACGGCGAACGATACGACAGTGAAAGGGGTAGTGAGCGAGAAAGAGTTTGATGATGGTGATCACGGCGTGCAAGATTGTACCAGTTTTTCGACGAGCTATTGATACCACGCAGGCTGCTCCCTCGAGTATCCCCCTTCACTCCCCTCGAGTATATACATGAGTCCGCGAATTTCTTTCGTGATCGCACGCCCGTCCGTAAAATCGAATCGCCGACTATGCATACAGCTTTATGCGCGTTTTTCGTTGCTTTCAATGTCGAACCCTCAAACGGAAAGAAGATAGCGGGTAAAAATGCAACGCGCAAGATCGATCTTTGCCGATCGAATAATATTACTATCTTTTTCGCGCGCGACCGCAAAGAACGCATTTGTTTAAACAATTATACATATTTTACTATTATATTATAAATCAGTACCGAGAAAATAAACTATTAATGCATTTATGTGAATTATCAGAGAGATGTGTGTTCGAAGAGACATTTATAAGCTTATATGAGCTGTACACAGTCGTCAAGATTAAATGCCGAGCAAAATGGTTAGAGTGTTTGAAAGTTAACATCTTTATCAAGGAATATTTAATCAACAATAATATATATATACACAGGGTGAAATGGATTAAATGTCCTAACTTAATATGAATTTAGGACCTCAAAACAAGAAAAAATTTTCCTCTGGAGATATGTCCGTAAACACTTTGTTTAAGAGATATTGACATCTAAACATTTTCATTATAAAATTTTATGAAATTATTATCGAGTTATAATAAATAAATTAATAGTGTGTTTTAACTATTTTATTACTAGAAAATATGAAAATTTTAATATAATTATAAATTTAGTTTCTTTAAATTTTGTTTCCTCATAGAGGAAGCTTTGTTTTCGTGACAAAATTTTTTTTCGAGTTTTCTATGCCAATGTGTTTAGGATCGGGGAAAGGGTCCATTTTTTATAAAATTTTGAATTTTTTGAGAAATGCCTGTACACGCTATAACTTTCAGAAAATTTGAGATATCCGATTAAACTTTTTTACATGAATAGAGTATTATTAAAGGATGTTTGTGTTTATATGGCGTTTATGTACCGTTTTTATAATGTCAATATTGATATGTAAAGTTACGGAAACAAGTACGTGTTAAAATAAATTTATCATTCCTACCCGTAACTTTAGATGTCAATATCTCTTAAACAAAGCGTTTACGGGCATACCTCCAGAGAAAAATTTTTTCTTGTTTTGAAGTTCTAAATTCATATTTTAAGTTAGGACATTTAAAACACCCTATATATATATATATATATATATATATATAGTACATCGAGAGCTGTTGAAACAAAGAAACAGGCGAATATAAGTATCTAACGGAAATAATTTCGTAGTGGGCAAAGAATACGATAATGAGATACGTGTCGAGATATTTTTTTTTCATTTTTCTGCCAATTTGCAACGATGATGTTGCCATAAGCCGATGAACAAGTGCGTATCGTGTGTATCGCCACGCATGAGATTCCGCCGAAAAATCACCGAATACTCCGCGCGTAAAGAGACGCTTGTTATGGCCACTCGTTAGCTCGTTACCGAATGCTACGCAATACCTACACGAAATCTCACGATCCATCTCGAACACGAAATTTCGTGCCGAGGGCGCAATCCAACCGCTTGTTTCACCAAAGAATTAAGGTTTTATTCGGCGGTAGGAAGCGCAGCAGAAGCGAGAATAAATTCTCGCGAGCCGGGAGCCAATTATTGGCTTCCCGGCACGGATCTCCTTCTCCTTCCTTCTCGTAGTCGGTAGGACCGATCGTGCACATCCGTGAGTCTACCACCGTTTCTCCTATCGTATTTAGCTCGAAACGGACTCAAGAACTGGAACGGACCACGTTCGACACCTTCGCGGCTTGATTAACGCCGGCAGCGTTAATTATGTTTCGAACAGACGGCCTAATTGCCGACAATGCTACGAGCAAAGGCAGGAATGAAAGGATCCCGTCCGCTTTGACGATCGACACACTGCCATCGTCGGTCGTGCTTCTCTAAACGAGATCAGCGGCTGTGTTTACGTGCTAAGCAGCCTAATGGAAGCGAGTCAGAAACTGGTTACGGAGAGGAGTTTCGGGGAAACGAGGAACCCGATGTGCAGGAGCGTGGAGAGCCCCTACGTGACGAAGGGTCTCAATGGATTTTCGTAGAAAGCGAGATAAAAAACGTTTAAGCTTCTTTTATCTTTCAGCCGCTCTCCTCTTTACGCGTCTCTTTAAATTAGATTCGGTAGAGCGATCCCGTGATATTTAGGAACGTGATTAGGAAAAATCAATTAATTTTTCAATCATTGTTCATCTTAAATATATTCGTAAATTTATTCCACATTGGTTTAGGTATAAATCTTAAATTCAACTGTTTCGAAATGACTTGAAGGAGAGCAGGAAGAGAGGGAATAATATTACGCAAAAACCGATTCTGCGCCACACGTGTCGGAGCAAACTGCAATGCAAAACAGACGCGAAGAATGTACGTCCACGAGGCGCGGAATACATAATAAATGCGCGGCGTGCATTTCCTTAAGAATGCGCGAGGTCGAAAAATCGTTGCCGGAAGGTTTCTCGTTACCGCCGGGACACGGTAAAAATTTCCACCGTTACGAGTAAACATTCGCACCGGTTCAACGCGGCGCGAGGCCTGTTCCAGGTTCATCGTAAAACCGCGAGACCGTTTAGAAGCGTTTACAGCATATTTACGACTCTCCTGCGTACCCTGTGCACCGGAGAGAAAGGGGGGTTGTAACCCAATAAGAACATACACACGCGCACGCACGACATGGAGGTGCCGCACAAAAGAATTTTTACGGTCTCGCGTTACCAAGTTGAAATCTTTTCTCTCTCGCTCTCGCTTTCTCTCTCTTGTAGTTTATTATTCTACTACATCATTTACATAATTTTGTTTTTCTCTTCTTCATTTCGCTTCCTCATAGAGGAAGCTTTGTTTCTGTAACAAAATTTTTTTTCTAGTTTTCTATGCCAATATGTTTAGAATGTTCCGAAACGTCGAAAAATCATATTTAAAATTTTGAATTTTTTGAAAAATGTTTGTACACGCTCTAATTTTTGCAAATTTTTAGATTTATAGGGTTACAGTTTTTTACATAAATTCATTTTCTATAAAAAATTTTGAATTTTTTGAGAAATCTCTGTACATGCTGTAACTTTCGTAAATTTTGACATATCTTCCTCTGTGAGAAAGCCTTGTTTTTGCCTTTTATTTCTTAATCATTGTATTCTTTGTACATTATGTTATTTTACCCTCGAGCAAAATAAATTGTCTCTCTATCTATCTATCATCCTTATCATAGAAGTTAGACAAAAACAATTCATGAACTAAAGACAAGTTTTGAAAGGAAGTGTGACAGTCTCCTTCGCACGCTAGAAACGCTCCGCTCGTTAAATCGAGCGCGATGAAGATCTGAGAAACACGTAATAATGTCGAAAACATTGTGCTGCGAGAGGGATCTGGTTCCCGGTAATTCTTAAAGAAACGCTGTGAAAATGTGTTTACTCTGATATATTTTGATCTCCCGATTAGACTCCAAGGATTCTGAGAATCTTCCGGCGGCGATAACAAATGATCGTGAGACACTTGAATGAAATAAACCAAGAAGGAGATGCATGCGACTTGCGTACAAAAAACAAGAATTTAAAATACGTTTCATTATTCTCGCTTTTACGATTCACCTGCTTCGCAGAGACCTTGTCAGCTTGTTGTTATAGAACGAAATTCGCGAAAAAAACAAGCTTTCGAAACGTCTCGATGACAGGCTGCAGAGTTGAGAGCGTGTGCGCGCGGGATCCATTCGCCACATTTCGTTCTTGTCGATTCGTATCATTGACAGATTTAAGGAAAAGCGGTTACCAGGCACTGCTTTAATTGGCACCGATGAAATTCTGCTTTCTCTCTCTCCCTCTTTCTCCTCACTAGTGAGAATAAACTGTATGCGATTCCGTGCGTCCGACGAATTCATTTCGCGCGCTCTAATGAATACGAGGTGCGTAGTGTGCGTAAAATTTTACCCTAAACATCGTCGGAGCTTGTCGTTGCGAAAATGTCGCACGAAATACAAGAGAACGGCGATAAACGCTTCGACGATTTTATTCTCCTCGCCAAAAACATCGAGAAAAAGGAGATAGAATTTGTCGCAAGTTTACGACCATGATCGCGCTTCACGTCCGCCTTGTATACTTATAACAAGCAAAATTCGGACGTTAAATGAAATCATTAAACACGATAATTTCTCTTTAGATTGAATGCACAGATGAATATTTCGTCGTTGGGCTTTTAGAATATCATTTAACCAATCGTTTTGCGTCAAACTCTTTATTCTATCAGTGCTTTTAACATCCTCGCGTTTCCAAGATCATAAGTGTTTACACATGGAAGAAGAAAGCAAATATCGTCGAGCCATCTGTTCTACACTTCACGATCGGATCTTTACTTCTTTCCGTTTAAATCGTTTGGAAGACTTAGAAAATAATTTTTAAAAAATTTCCCCTTGCACACAATTTTGCATGAACAAAACTTAAAGTTTAATTTTAAGTGTAATTAATAAAAATAAAAGAATTTAATATTCGAACAAAGAGAGAAGGCGGGCAAATCTGCACAAAAAAATAATGGTCGTATCGACGAATTCATGCTAAAATTATTCTCCTGGACTTCAAGACTATGCGAAATCCGCAAGAATCCTTTGAGGACTCGTCCCGGTCATCTTCTCGCATTGTTTGCGACACAAAAAAAATGCAGGTGAGTTGCGACCACAAATGAAAGAAGCATGTCAAGGACGATAGTACCTGCTGGGATCACCAGGATCGACAATGGTGGGAAAAGAAGGACAAGGGAACCGCTGGAGAACCTGCTCTATAGAACCTGCTGTTTTCCTTTCGCCTTGTGAAAGATCTACTTGAGGATGAATGCGATCATTAATCTGGGGGAAACTGCGAGGAGTCATTGATCGAGATCCACTATTCTCAGTATATTTTCGTAGGATCACGCAGAATGTGATACCTAGACTTTGATGGAGGAGCATGAGAGCCCTCGAAAGGTCCGCGCTCTCGCTGACAAATTGTCTTCGCTTCGTCACTGGACCCTCGAAACCATTTTGTGCTTCGATACTCGATCTGCCTTGTCTCACGAGATGAAAAGCCAAAGAAGACAAGCAACTGCTCGAGGGTGGTTCATTAGTCAACAAAAAATGCGTCTTTGTTAATATTTATGCCCGTAACAGATCCGGTAGACTGATCCAGCAAAAATTGAGCTTGGGAAAAATTTAAGCAATTATATAAAACGCATCTCATTTAAATTATACGTCCGCGAAAAATTATCCGTGTACTTTAATTCTGTGACTATTACTAATATCCTTTTCCACGCATTTAAAAAAATAGTAATTTTTGTTAAATTTGCATTTTAATAATTTACTAACAATTATTATTCTTTTTAATTTTTTTTATACATGTCATTATCTGCGTTCGCTCTTCTATATTAATCAATAAAGTGTTTCGATTGAAATCAATACCTCAGCATGGCGCGTCTGACGATTAATCATATATCAATTCGCAACATAATTACGCTGTCGATTTTGCATCCAATTTCTAGTCGATCAAACTGGCCAAACAAAATCGATCGTATCGGCTTATAAATCAATGATAAGAATCATCGGTGCAGCAGTGCAAGATGCATCGCGCGAATCATGAACACGATATGATCGGTCTTCTAAGCATGCGAGTCAAATCCGAACTTCGAGCAAGCTTAAGTGGCAAGTAGGCACCTGTCCTAATGGAGACTAATCGAGAAGCCTCCCATCAGTGTGTTTCACGCATTTTTAACGGCGGTGCCCATGTACACGCGTCTCACATCTGTGCCCTTCGTGCGCGCGCGCATTTGTACGTGGAATAACGTTTCTCTCGATGAGGCCCACGCGAGTTTAGTGGCCGCAATCTTCCCGTCTCCTCTAGGGCCGTGCCCAGCGGACAAGACAAGTCAAGAGAGAGCGTCCCGCGCCTGTAATTTTCACACCGTTTGCCCAGTCGGTTTGTAAATGTGCGAATGATAGCTCCGCCGCTCGGCTCGGTTCGACACAACTTTGGCCGAGGATGATTGGGCGCGATCTTTTCCTCTCTTGGTCGAGCAGAGCGAGAATAAAGGGAGAGCGAACTGAAGACGTGATTCGTCTTTCGTTCAACGAGAGAACGAACGTGCGCGCATGATTTCGGCGTCGGCTAAAGACGCCTTTGGCATGTCGGCTCTTTGGAATACTTAGGCCCGTTGAAATCGACACGAGCCGCAACGATTTCGATACCCTCGTTAGCGAAATTCGACGAGAGGCACCCATATATACCCCCTCGAAAATCTCTCGATGCCCGCGATGTACAGATGATTCTAAGTATCACTTTCGCAGCTTCATTTGCCTTAATGCTCGTGAATTCGTACCCTCGTCGCAATACGATCGTTGAGTACCGGAAGAAAATCGTTCGCTCTCTACAATTGAATTCTCGGATTGTTGAACGTGGCATTTGATGATCTCTTTTTGGCCCCACTGTATATATTACTCGACGGAGAATTTATTCCTCGAATTTTGTGAGCAATGTAGCGTGAAATCTCGATGAAAACAATACCGCGATCTCAATATTGTGGCGATAAAAAAAGATACAGTCTCTTTTTTAGACAAAATCCAGATCGCGCATGACACAAAAAATTCGTTCTAACTCATTAATTTTTAATAGTTATAAGACAATTTCTACTGTTCTAATTATTCATTTAATTGCCGAAATGAAGTGCGCAATTACAACAAATACATAATGCAAAATGTTATGCTGTCCGTTTTATTATCGCGTTTTTTTGTCGAGATTATTTAATGTCAATTTTTGCGAATAAAATCGGCGAGATTTTAATATCAATTTAAAGGGACGAAAATGTGATGTTATAAAAAGCGAACAGCTCGATAAATAAAGTGGATCGCTCTCGATACACGCAAAATGTTGTTGGTTGCGATGTCCCTGAGCGATTCACTTACTACGACTACATTGACACCTGTCCGAGACTGCAATTTTGATAACTCTCCCAGTATAATAATCCTGCGTCGGCCTTAATGCTCGAAATTCGACAATTGCTTTGTAATGCACGGTTACATCTCAGAATCACACGCGGTAATAATTTTGCACGATACCGCCAACGTTGTAAAAATTGAATTATCACACCCGAATCGACGTATGAAATTTCGATATCCTCGTTAATAAAAGTGTTCGAAATGCCCCAGGAAAGAAATTTAAAAATTATAACGAGCGGTTGCAACGGGGTCTTTAATTTTTTCATCGAGAGAATAAATGCATTGCGATCTCCATTCGCTCCGAAACAATGATAGAGAATTATATTTCTGAGAAACCTTCAACGCTCTACTTTTTATTTATCCCTGTATTTTCGCCGGGTACACCGATACATCAGCCAGTTTCTCGAATAGGAACGTTTCACGGCGTACGGCGAACTTTATAACACGGCGACTGTCTGCTGGGTGATTTAATGCACCGAGCCACGTGAATTTGCGAAAAACAACGAGGTGTAAAGAACACCGACTGCCGATCCGACGAATCTTGACGATACTCAGGCCCGGCCATTCCGGCGGCTTTTAAGTGCAGGTATACGACCACGGACATAAACGAAGAAACTGCCTCGCATAACTTCGACGTAGCTTCGAGGCGCTTTCCAGAATACGCTACGCGATATAATCCGTCTTCTTGACGGTGTCGGTTATATTTCGGGCCGGTAATGCTCTTCTTCGTGTATGCTGATTATGCAAGATCTCGTGGGAAATATACCCCGCAACTTAATCTCTGAAGCGCGAGAATGTACGACGGAAATCTCCTCTCGCCTCGTATATTGCATGTTTAAGAACAATCGGAACAGTGAGATCATTAAGCACTTTTTTGACAATTTATTCTCAGGATGTATAATAATTTTTATCGATATTTTATTAATTTTTCATTCATTTTCCTTCTTTAAAATTTTATAAATAAATTTTATGATACAACACATATATATAACACAAAAGTTTTTTCAACTCTCCTGCAGAGATTGTCTTTTATGAAAGCCGACGTTCTTGACACGAGAAGGTTGATACAATTTTCGGTCGCGTGGCTTGCGTCAGAACGCACGCGGGCCCTCTTTATTGTAATAGAAAGGGCTTCAGAGTCCCCGCGCGTTGCTTTCTTTTTTCGAAGAAGACGATTAGGGGCTCGCCATTGTGCAGTGCCCTGGTCGCGTGCGATAGTCACGCCACGTTACGTGCGCGTCGAGGTTCATCGGGGTAATCATCTAAATCGTCCTAACTGCATCCTGGTACACTTCGCCGCGGCGGCGGAATCTCGCCGTAGATCGGAGATGACTTCACCGGCTCCATTCGACGGTCCCGACAGTCTAAATGCGCTATTACTATGTTAATAAGCCGATGGCGTGTCTATCGACGCTATTGTGCCGCGCTGAAATCCTATGCGCGTAGAAAAATAGAGGGGCCGCGTCCGTACTTGAAGCAGCGGTGTCGGAGAGACGATTTTCGTTAACGACAGATCTGGCGATACGACACAATAGCGGCGTAGACAATGTGGAATTTCGACAGACGTGCTTCGTGAATGGTCTGAGGTGCTATTAAAGAAACGGTCGTCGAAAATTCAGGCTACGAAATAGCGCGAGTCTGTGCACGTTAATACGTCTGCATGCGGATTCCCGTTTGTGGCCCGGCGAGTTTGACGATTTTATTTTGCTTCTTCGTCGAAACGTCTATTCGTTAAACCACACCGAATTCTAGGACGATAATTTAGTGTTTATAATATCGTTTTATTTGAAAGACAAATGACGACAATTATCATAATAACGATAGCGCAAATTATCATAATAAATTAATAAACCATAGAATATACAAATCGAGATAAAAATTATAGCTTTCATTTGACAATCTGAAATATTTACTTTATATTCGAAAGATATCTAGATTTATTTCAAATTCAATGTGGATATATTTTGAAACTAATGGAGATAAATAATTTAGTTTGTGGCAAATAAGTACCAATTAAATTCGTTATATACACGGTTTTATGAAACTACAATAAAAATGTCAAAGCTAATGGAAAATTCCTAATGGAATCTCCTAATTTGATTTTGTCGAAGCCAACTCGAGAGCGTCGCGCATTGACGCATGCTTGTATCTATAATTCATTCGGCTCGTTAAGGCGGTAAGAGTCGAGCACACCTGCGAAAGAAAGATTAATCTCCTTGTAATTACTCGCTTTCGATTTCTACTGTTGCCGTCCAATTTTTCATCCGTAATCGCTAGTAAAAACACTCGGTGTACATTGAACACCGTTAGAGTCACTCTATCTAAACTTTCGAAACCGGCGACAAACATGAACATAAAGAAGGAAAACCACGCGGTAGGTAGACTAAATAGTTTGCCTGTATTTTATGTTTAAAATTACTTGATGTATACTATATAGTGAGCATAAAATATCGAAGATTCCAATACTCTCTGATCGCCTTCTAAGTGAAAGTATGCTTCAATACTTAACACGTTTATCTCAAATTTACAACGATTCGAGCATATGAAAGTTACGCGTTTATTTAAAACGTACAAGTCTTTTTAGTCAATCTCCTATATGGCAGATTTTTTGTCGAGATACACCAGGCGATCGTATATTAGCGTGGGCATGGCCACAAACACGTTCCTTGAATAAATGAGAGTCGTTCATTAGCGTGGATTAAGATGCTCACGCCAAACCAGAAGGCGCGGCACGAAATGGCGACGCGCATTCACGTTATTTTATCGCGCCGTTGAAAATGAATTCCATCACCATGGTCGAGGAGAGGATATCTTTTTACCTCGTCCAGAAAACATCTTTTACTCAATTGATTTAGCCAATCTCGCAGCTCTGTCGAAATAGCGTTGATAAAAATTCGAATGAGGGGCGAGTACGTATATATTAGCGAGTAACAAAGTTATTCCGTTTTCGAGAAGTAAGTGCAAATTAATTATTATTCAGCAGCGTGTATTCTATACAATGTGCGAGCACAAATTGCCGTATCAACCTGTTGCAAACTAAATTAGCAACATTCCAAGGTGGCGGCGAATAAATAACAGACGCGAGACGCGCGCGCTCGCACCTGCTCTCGTAAACCCTTCTCGCTGCCGGCGGTCCTTTGGCGACGTCCTACCGACTGAATTACCCACTGCACTGGTCTCCTACATAACGCCGCGTAACAATCTGTCAGATCCTGTTCCCCGGCGGCTAGTGCATTTCTGCGGCGCGTCGCAGCTTCCTCACCGCCACTCCCGACACGTCCTATTGCATCCTCGCGGACCAGACGGAGCAGGCTGTTTGCGAGCTGATACGCGATTCCGAGGACCGATGGTGATGGCCCGGGTAATAAGTCGATAATAATAGTAATGGCGGCGATAAGCGGACCCCTAAACGCCCTAAACGAGGGCTAATTGTACGCCTCTCGGATCGTCCATCGGCAGCCCCGAGATTGAACCAACGCGCCGCCGATCCGGTTTCCCTTTTCCCTCCCCCTCCCCCTCACCCCCACCGCCGCGACCGGTCCAAATCGACTTTTGCGCGAGCCGATGTCATTAATTTGCCCACCTTCCGCTAAATCGCGCCGGGCCCTTCTCGCTTCTTGGTGGAACAGCACGGCATGTTGGATACTCGATCATATTCCAAACGAGGAGCGCGCGTCGTTTTTTAGTCAGCGCAATAATCTGCACTATAAGTGGCAGGTATCAGCGCTTACCGGGCGACGCTATCAACAGCTTTACAAGAAAATTGAGCAATATTTGTAACCAGTGACACGTATTTCTGTAATGAGTCGAGGTAGTAAATAGCGAGATTATTTCTCAGTTTATTTTCGAATATTCTGTCGTTTTATTTCTCGTATCGCGATTATTATAAGGATCAATTAATTTAAGAATATTTACAGATATCGAGGAAAATAAGAACTGAAATATTTTATTGTACAATTTCGATCGATATCTTTGACCCGAACCGTGACGATTGTTACGTGTCGACTACATTTGAAGTACAGGTAAGAACAATGATAATTTCCATTTTCTCCAGTTTTCTCGATAAGCATCGCGTGTCGACTTACTAGCGACTTAGGACGTGACTTATCTTTAGTAGGCGATTTTCTATAGTTCTGGAAACGTTCACCTGCCCGTAGAATTCACAGATTCTCGAAAGAAACAATAAAACTTTGACGAAGATTAAAAGCGTGCAGTTTCTCTTTCGGAAAGATACTCTTTTGTCAGCGAACAATAAGATTTAGGAAAAAGATAAGCAGGATATGATGCAAAGTGCCGGCAAAATGTTCATGGACTGGTGGACGTCTATTCGCGTGCCGCGAAAAATCCTCAAGAAACGCGCAAAAGATCAGAAAAAAGGATTCATAACATATTTTCTTTTCAATTAAATATATAAAAAAAGAATAAATATTAAAAAATCCATAAAAATATTTTACAGAAAAATAAACAAAGGAATACATATACATATATATACCCAGGGTGTTTGCGAAATACTTGGATGAATTTTTAGGGCGTATTCCTCACGTCACAATAAAGAAAAAAGTTTATATAAACGTATAATCAAATATGAGTGGTTGCGAAGTTAGTAGTAAAACAAAGTTCATATCAACGTTATTATTAAATAATCACAAATATATATTTAAATTATAACAAATGCTCAAAATAGTCGACATTTAATTGAAAATTGGCATTGACACGGTGAAGTAAAAATTGTCGAATCAATTCAAAGGTTCGCGGACGATTCTATATAGTCTCACAAGAATTAATAATGCATTGGCGGAACATCTTTTCGTTATCAATAGGTTGCGAATACACTAAATGCTTTAAAAGTATAAAATAATGGTTTCGTTTCGATAACTCTTATGCCACATAATAACGTTAACATAAACTTTGTTTTATAACTTCGCAACCACTCATATTCGATTATAAATTATTTATATAAACTTTTTCCTTTATTTTGACATGAAGAATATCCTAAAAGTTTGTCCAAATATTTCGTAAAGTATTTCTGTATTATATATATATATATATATATATTAATATTGTATCATTGCGCATAGCAAGTAATAACTTATAATTTATAACTTATAACTAAAACGTAGTAATTTTCCCGAAGTGCATTCAACGCTTCGCGTATGTTATCGCTCAACTCGCTCAAGTTTCAATGATGCAAACCACAATCCACTTGTTCATCTCTAGTACAACGTCATCAATTTCAGAAAATGATCGCGGTTATTCTGACCGCATTAATCATCGGTAACTAGATCGGATATGTTAGAAAGACGAGGTGTGCGGATTCAATTTCGCAAACATCGACCGGGACTACCTACACCTACCGATTCATTTCTAAGTTTCTATCATGGCGCGCACCTGGTATCGCCGATAATCGATAACATAAGGACTTCAATAAGAAGATACACGTACTACGCGTTTGCTATCGGCACCTCGGGGGTAACCGGACGATCGATATCGCCGCGCGCCGCCGAGAATGAATGTCGGATGGTTTGCAACACGTGGAATTACCCTGGTAATGGATTTGTTATAGGCACTCTCTCGAGATCGCGAGGCGTAAGAACGCCAGCTATAATCTTAGGTATCTGCGGGATTGATGCGGCTGTTGTGAAGAAACCGGATTAGCTCGACATGTAATTTTCAACGATCAGCAAACGATAAATTGTGACAGACACCTGGTCTCAAAATTGCGCCTTCTTATCACTTGTTGCCACCTTCGCGCACCGCAATTTTGGAATCACTTAGACAGTCGCGCCGGAAATTTCCTGGAAACTTCTCGCACCGCTTTTTGATTAATAAATGATCTGACCAGGCCTTACGTTAATACGAGCAATAAAAAATAGAAAATATTTAAAGATATAAATTGTGTTATAAGCTTGTATTATATAATAAAATATTCGATGACGGGACATGGAATTTATCTCTTGTTTTAATCGATACCTATTATACGTTGAAATCATCATTTAAGCGACATTTTAATGTACGTTTAAAATCTGCAATTTTAATGCGAATAAATCCGCGCAGCCAAAGCAAATCATTTTATCTCAGTCGAGTCGGTGTTAGCGAAGTGGCTTATTTATTATCGAGAGGATTCCGATGAGAGGAAAATGAAAAATAAAACGGGGTAGAATTACGAAGTGAAGAAGCACAGACAGCTAGAAGCAGAGCTGCCAGTTCGTGGGAAATGGGAGCCCCCACCACTTACCGCGGGACTTACTAACACAGACGTAGTCGTACGCATAGCGTATACGTGTAGCTTCGTGCGTGGGGGCCTCCCCTACACGTACACGCTATGACGTAGCGACTACGTCTGTGTTAGTAAGTCCCGCGGTAAGTGGTGGGGGCTTCCATTTCCCACGAACTGGCAGCTCTGGCTAGAAGTTGAAGCTTTGCGTGCCAGAATATGTTTCGCGTCGCAGAGACACGCAGGTTGGATATTAACGCAATTGGATCTAGGTAATGATTACTTACCACAATAATTCATACCGTCTGACGCGCAACCGTCACGGCAACCGTGTCACGTACTTAATCTTTTAATGCTGACCCCTCATATTTATCTGGATTGCTATAGTATTCCTCGGATCCAGAATGAGAGTTTCTCTGTGTAATACTGCCAGAGCGAATCTAAAAATATCCAATTCGTTATTATTCGAGACACGTAACGCTTAATACAATGTTCTATACAAAGTAAAAGTTCTTATATATATATATAGCAAAATTATATTTTTCGAAAAAAGTCTGATTCCAAATTTTTATCATCAGCATTTTCGCGATGCTGCTTCAATAATGTTTCATAATATGACTCGCCTTCGTGTGGTGTGAAAAAAAAACGCGATTTGTATTTCGAAGTCGCTCATCTCGTTCACAGAATGATAGCGCGAAGCACAAAAATGTATTGACAGACCGCGAAAATAATCTCATAAATAACAGACGATGATTAGAAGCCGCATAGGAGGATTATAATTTCGAAGATGATATTTACGTCCCGTTGCTCATATTACCTCATTTCCCGGCGCGTTTAGTCATCCCGTTTCTCGTTAGGGAACGGTCAATTTTCGAGGAGACCGCGGCCGGTATACGGGTATCGCGCCAGTGAAAATTAATATCTCGGCGAGATGAAACGCGGTTCCTAGCGCGATGTCAAAGGACTAATATGCCAGCGGCCGGCTGGTAATGAATACGCGATCTCTGTAATTAACGCGCGGCCTAATGGCAACACGATCCACCTGTAATCGGTCTACGCAGGTCAACCCGTAGCGGAATCGAACACGTATTAAGCGGAATGACTCGCACGAGACAGGCCCCCTACCGGTAGTTCGACAATTAATGCGTAATTATTTCGATGATGAGAACCGTGCGTTCTCATCACACACGTGAAACAGATATTCTTGACGCCGCATTCGACTATAATCACAGCATTCGACGCCAAAAGAATATAGGGTTGGAGGAAAGGGAGAAGAAACGGCAAAAATGATCGAAATTAACATCAACCTTAAGAAATAGAAGAAGAATTATACCGGAATAAATATATTTTTCTCTCTTCTCTCTCCTTACAATTGATATTTTTCTTATTACTATTAAAAATTAAGATTTCTAGAGTTTTTTTTTAATTCTTGTCCCCAAGAACGTTTCCAAAAAATATGCAATTATTCTGATTACAAATAACGAATAAAACTGTAACATTAGCGATAAAATTGAATTTAAAAAATTGATTATATTGCTACAAAACTTTCAGACTATGCAACAGGTAGAGAAAAAACACTTAAAATGCGATAAAATCGATTAATATAGAAAATATGATTGCAAAACTATCTAATTGATCGAAGGCAATCGTCAATGACCCAGGTGGCAAGGGGTTCCAGGTTATTCGTAGGTAAAAATGCGGTCGGGCGAACGTAAGACACGTGATACAATGGACAGGCCCCCCTGGTGGGCCCCGCGAGCGCCGCAGACCTTATCTGTCGAGATCTATGGTACGTACTAGGATCCAGGGGCCTGTTAGAAATATCGCATCGACCGATCGCAGATAGGATCGCGATAAACGGCCCCTCTTTTCACCGCGACGAGATCCCGAACGGAGAGTGGGCGGCGGGCCTGGATTACGGGCAGCTGGTGAACCTTGATAGTTTACAATAAACCGCGCTTACAGCAAATTCGTCCGGGAAACGAATGTTGACATCGTCTACGCTGACGTCTTCCTCGTCGGAGGATCGCAAAGATGCTCTTTGTGGCGCAGAAATGTTCTCTTCATTCTTGAAACGTACAAGGTTCGAGAATAGAATCTTATTGTGTCGCATTGGCTATTATTTTATGAATCAAAAGAGATGAAAATATATACTCGCCGCGCGCGACTGTGTACATTGAAGAGAATAATATAGAATTAAATGAGTTTTATGCACAGGTAAAAACTTCTTACTCTTAAGGTGCCATTACATGGCAGCATCGAGCATCGAGCGTCTGCGCAGAAATCATTGCGCAGGAATCTGAATGAAATAGATTCCAGCTTCTTGCGGCTAATAGCATGATGAGTGATATGAATTCGGTCGAGATAAAAAAAATTATGTTCTGATACACATTACTAATACTGAAAATTGATATTTATTTACATTATACACAATAGATATTATTATTATTAAACAAAATATATATAAAACGTTACTATCCCCCAGCAGAATATTAGAATCTAATCAAGGATTAAGAGATATAATTTTCATATTTTTTTTTCTGCATGTTTATAACATACTGCTCCTTTAAATCATTTCCTACTTTTAACAATAGTTTTCCAAACTGTGTCGTTTTGTCATTTGTGAATCCCTTTTTGTGTCTTATTTATTTGAATATTTCAACCATCCAAAATCTTTTGCCGCATTTGTATTTTAATTTAATTTTAATTTACATTGCCAGAGTAGTAACGTTTCATAATATATCTTTGATTAATAATAACACACACACACACACACACACACACATCCGTTATATAATAAAATAAATGAAATATAATTCTGGGCAACAATATTCTGCGCAGACGCTTAACGCTCGACGCTTGACGCTTGACGCTGCCATGTAAAGGCACCCTTATTTTTCATGCGTATATAATCTTAATGTCAAGGCTAGTTAGTATACGCTCAAGCTTACTCTGATATTTATCCCTCCGTCCCAACAAGAGAGATCGACATTCGAGTAGCATAAAAGTTCGCCAATAAGGCGAAACTGTCGCGACGTCGAGTACGCTATCTGATTGTTCGGCAACGTGATCGGTCACGTCATTGAAACACCCACGCTTCCAGCGAGATAGGCATCTGAAATAGCCGCTAGAGTCGCGAGATATAGCTTGCGGAGCCATAGACGCCCGTCTTTCTCTATCTCGTGAATATGTTACGTCTGCGCACGGCATACAGGTCGCCGGACCTGTTGACGATCGTTCCGGATCGCTGTTTATGTCGATCCCGGCCGTCCTATCTGAATTAGCGATTCGTTTCTTTTATCTCAAGAGAGAGAGAATACAAAATGAATCTATCCTGTAAAGTTTATAAATTTTAAATGTTAGATATAAAAAGTTTACGCAGTCGATCATAGATCGCCACATTGCAAACTACTCATTGTCAGCTTCACGTTTACTTCATAAAATAGAGATAAAAGGTAATATTGCGCCGGGATCTGGCGATTGGAACGTATAATCGCTACGACGATCTTTGGAACATATTGGATTTCGTCGGAAGCATGGGAAACCGTGTACTGATTTCTGGAGTTACTCGGCTGTATCCGCCCTTTCACGGATAATTTCATCCCGTTGACGATAAAGATGTACAACGCGTCCAAGCCACGATCTGTGATCAGATATCTCACGGGATAACAAGCGGGATTGTACGAAGATTAATTGCTAACGCGCCAGACGGTACTTAGATCGTATTCGGTACCTATATATATCAAACGCGGAAGAAACGCGAATAGGGAAGTTGTTTTGCGCCGACCGAGATATAAGACCGAGACCAATCTCCAGCTCCTTTTTTTCAACCATTTCATACTTTTTTCGAGAGTCCCAAGTGAAAGAAAAAATCAGACTACCATCGTATATCATTAACGTTGTAAATAATAATTTCCCGAAAGATGTAATAAATATAAGTGTGTTAATATTAAAAAAATAAGACAATAGAAAAATTTTCTAGGCTAAAATTTTGTTCATTTTCATAAACGCTCCAGGAAATTTGAGCATTTAATCATATCGAAAAATCTCCGAAAGAGCGCCAACTCGTGGCTTGAGAGTCAGCAACTTGAGTCGTGTACTTCCTCGAAAAGGCAATTAAAACTCGTCCACGACACGGCACGTAGAACGAGTCGTAAAAAGATATCCATTCTGGCGGGTCGCTTCTCTGGATGAGCTATTTTACGCGAGGAAATAAAACCGCCGATTTCCAGCAAGTTTCCCTGAGCCAGGAAATTTAAATCTCTTACGAAATGGGTATTTTTAGTGTCGACCATAAAAGTTTTAAAGAGGGCGGAAATGTAACCGCATAAGAGATAAATATGTTCAAGTTGGTGCCAGATGCGTTTCTCAGCAAGTAATACATATGTATAGACATTAATTATGTATGTATATATATATAATAAAAATAATACACTGGTTCTATTAAGAATTTTCCACGCAGTACATTTCTAGCATCTGTGAAAAAATATTCTTCATTATAACTGTCAACACAAAATTGTTCGACAACGTTAACACGGTGAAGACATGGAAGGTTCGCATTATGAGAAAAAGAGGGCAAAATATTTTTCTTCCAAATGCATTCGACGACAAGCTATACAATGACTGCCACAATGGCGAACTTTTAACGCGGTCGTACAACAGCGACGCCATACAAGCATAATCCACGGGGTTTCCGCCGGTATCTCGCCTCGATCTCGATCCCACTGTCGGATCTCCCAGCCCACAGATCATCCCAGATAGACCTGTGATCTTCGCCAGCTGCGCCGAAAGTCGAACGTCTTGTATTTTGCACCGCAGAAGAGACTTACAAATCCACAGAAAAATTTACATCTCTAACGCAACGTTTAAAATAATGTATTGCATTTTTTTAACGACTTGTATTTTTTTTTAAACAATATCGAGGATGGCATTGATTCATCTTGAAATCCGCTTGTATTATAATGCTCCAAAATGGCACACACGAATATCCGGGAGTCATGTACCTACGCGCACGAGGTACATTACGCGAGATTTAGGCTTGTCCTTAGTATCGAAGGACCGAACAATGCTTGGCCACTTTAAGAGAGACGACCTGCTTCTGAACATACATTTTATTCCAGAAGCGTAACGAGCACGAAGGCTTTGTCGTGGCCGTGTTTCGTGTTCTCGAAACGCT
>NW_021850941.1:2622151-2636118 GCF_003651465.1 Formica exsecta
CGGCATTCCGATCCGCTTGCTGGTTCATGTTAGCGCGAAATAAAACAACACGAAGATTCTTCGCGGAATTTGAATCCGACCAATCGCGTTATGGAGTCGGGACGACTTATGGGAGAAAAAAGGTGACACAAAGGGTACAATATGCAAACAAACGTTTCAATTATTCAGGTCAAAATTCGTTTTCTGCATGAATAAAACTTTCTTGATTATCGCGAGAATATCTAAAGAAAATCGTTACAATAGAAGTCTTCGAGATTCGCAAACAGATTAGAAGAATGGTGTCTTGTGGCTTTAGCGAATTGAATGAATAGCTCGTCCGTACGCGGCAGATCCGATATCTTCGGGAAAGTAAACTCGGCAAAAGCAGATCGGAAATCTCTGATGAGCGAGAACTGGCGCGAGTAACGCGAAAAGTCGACGGGCATCGAGATGGAGATACGCAGGTGAATTTCGGGGTTGCCTCTCTCTGGATTCTAACGGGGATCGTCCATAAGCTGTTTAGTATTCCGCCGCTGATGGGATGCCTATCGGTCGCCATCTCGGTAAAATATTGCACTTTCGCTGACGGCTCAATCCGGCCAGAAATTATGGTCGTCTCGTGACCGACCGGGCAACGCATCGCGTTGTTAGCATAATTAATGAATAGCGTGTTCGTCACGTTTACGTTGCAAAGTGGACGTTTACATGCGATATTTTGAAATATTATTTATGAATAAAGGCCACATAAATTGCAATGTGATGAGGATTTCGTTAGATTATCGAACCTTGTTATAAGCACGATTATATGAGATTTCTTGAATATTATTTTTCAACGATTAATTTTTTGGGCACTTTATGCAACCACAAGAATTGCATGTAATAGCGTAAAGAAAACTCAATATATCGGACACGAGAAATGCAAACTTGACAAATAATTAGCAGAATGGAAAATGCGCGCGCTATAAATCGTGTGTCGTAAAAACAAGATGCGAAAAGTAGATTTATAAAGTGGGTTACGCACGAAAACAAGTCGATACGGGTTCTGCAAAAATTTATAACGAGAAACACAATCTCGTGTGGTAGTGATTCGTTAAGCGATTATCGCGCGATTTACGAATGAGCCGGGATAAAACCAAACACGGAAGATCGCTAAGTATCGTATTAATTCAGAGCTAAATCGTGATAATCTGAACACCGACTTTCGCCGCGATTTCACCGGCTAATGTACGGATTATCAACCGCTCGTCGAAAATTACGAGGCAGCCTTTAATAATCGCGGAGACCAATCGTGTTCAAATTGACCCATTTCGATCTCAAGTATTCGCCATTAATTTACCGAATTTATCGGTTATCTGACAAAATTTGTCTTCGTTTCTCGTGACGGTTTATTTTTATGTCTTTATGTGAATGGATGCTATATAATATATAACTTATATAAAATATTCAACGTTCCATGTTCCATAAGACGGGCGCGAGTGAAGATTACATTAGCGATTGAGAGGCTGAAGAGAGATAACCGTGAAAGTTTTTTAATGTATAAAAATCTCTGCATTGCCTTGAAACCAATGGGGATGAACCATCAACTCAGACTCGTCAACTTCTTAAACTGGGACGTAAAATTGATCCGTCCAATCCCGAAATCAGCCAGACAAGAATGTAGCCGAAAGGACCATTTAAATATGATTAAGGCGAGAAATATGAGAGTATATTATGCTCATTCGGATGCTGATCGTGGCTTCCGCCACTGGACGGTTCTTGCAATCGGCACCTTGCGGCGCCGTTGTTAGCGCCTTTAGAGCGTCGAATGTATGACATTAGCGATCGGAGACTGCACTAAGGAAATAAGGGGGCCTCGTGTCCGGTCACCTTGACCGCGGATAATTTATGCTAATCGGCATCCGGAAAGTACTAATGCCCCTGCAAATTTGGCACCGATCGGTCGGTCGTGTTCTACGCGATGATGATTGTTAGATCTGGTTTCGAACCCTCGACTATATAATGGCAGAATAATCACACGTCAGGTGCCGAATAGAACGGCACACGATCTTAGCGCGTGAACAATAACTTTCGAAATTGCATATTCGTAAATTTATAAAAAATTAAATTATTAAATAATTAAATCATTATTAAACGGAATATTTTTAAATCATTAATATAGAATAAAAACTATTAAAATTCAATATATAAAATTAAAGTAAAATCATGTGATATAAAACTATATCACTATATATATATATATATGCAAAATATATTTTCTATCAGATAGCTATTGAAAGTGCATTACGGTAGAAATTACATGAGAATACCGTGCTGTAACACCAGCAGACATCGATAATTGGATCTAAGGCCCGATAGAATATTACAAACCGTGGAAATTGATTCTGATAGAGAGTAGCGTAGGCTAGCGGCGCGGCCGAGTTTACCCGGAGCAAGGTATGGTAAATGGACCCAAAGTTACTGGGCCGCCTTTCGCTGAAAGGGAGCAAAAAACGGCGCACTGTATGAAATTCATAATGGGTGGCGGCCCCTTTCAAGCGGACCCAGCCGCGATCTTCCCTATGTAGTACGTAGGTCTGCCGAATATGAAAGCGGAATCTATTACGCGAGTAGCCTCGGAGGGCCCCACCGCGCGGACCCATTAAGCAAATTTGAAATTACGCTTGCAAATTTCGAAATGCAAATCATCGACTGGTGGGGGTCGCGTCTACGCTTTTTGCGACTATAAATTTCCGCTTTAATTGGATCGGATTATTGTAATTCTGGTCCGGCTTATTTATGGGTCCCGTTTCGGGCCTCTTAAACTCGCTCCAACTCGCCCGCTATTCCCAATTCCGTCTCTCCGCGGCACTTAGTACCTCCCCCTCTCCTGTTCGAAACTAAAGGTTGAATCGGTTATTAAATTACGGCTGGGCTTCGTGCCCGTTTCTGTCGGCAGGTGAGCAAGGAGCGATCTGTTTATGCACGCTAAGAACGAGCATTGTTGGATCACAATTTATGAAGGATGCGGCGAGATTGAGTGGGGCGACTCTCTACTTGAGTCATTGTTTAGGCTCGATTTTCGCGATTACTGACGAGTTTATTATACACACGAAAAGTTTATGCGTGACTGTTCGATGATCGCTATCTAGACGCGATTTAACTCAGTCGATGATCCGTTTGAGAATTCGTATATATATGTATACATGAAATGTTTAATTCGCGCCAATTATTTCTTAACTCGCGGCAAAAAAAAAAGTGCCGCTATAAAAGACATATGCCGCGCAAGAAACGTTGAATAGCCGGTGAATATTCTGCATGACTAAACACCGAACAAAATGTGCGGAACCCTTTTACAAGCCATCAATCAATAAGTAACAGAATGTAAGGATCGTCGAGCGAATCTCAGGCCGCGGCTGCGTTTCTTTTTTTTTTTTTTTTTTTTTTTCTTTCTACGATTAACGTTTCTTTTTTTTTTTTTTTTAGCCGACTCTGTTATCCGACGCCTCGCGGCTTCCCATGCTGACTTGCAGCAACAGATCCGACCTTCGCGAATGGTAAAAAGAAAAAAAAGTGCGCGCGCGAGAAAATTTTAATGGCGCCTCCGTCGACCGTTTAGACACAATAAACGTCAACAGACCCGGTTGCGCCCTCCTTACACCTTTTTTTTCCAGCGAGTCATTTTGATTCGGTTGCACGCGGCCGGCATCTGCACGGTGACACAAAGATCTCCCGCGATCCCCTTTTAGCAGGTAGATATTAAAATGCGCCGGGACTATTAGCCCGCGGTGATATTTCAGTTTCAGTTGAATCGCGCTAATGGCGGCTGCCGAAAAGGGTTACTTCGCCGGGATATTAAAATTCATGAAAATTATACACGATCGAAACTGCTACGTCGGCATGCCATGTGTCGATTTTTACACGCTGCGTCTTTTTCGCTATATAAAAATTAAAATTCATGATGCTATTTATCAGAAAAGCGTTGACGTTATACCTACTGCTACGCAGATGTTTCGAGTCCAAAATAGATTAATCTTTTGCTTTGACAATTCTTTTTTCAATAAAACATGAACACGAAGGCATCTAAAAAATAAGCAGAATACAATACTTGACTCGTGTAAAGAAAAAGATAAATTTTTTAACGAATTTTTAGCACCTACAGACCTTACTTTAGCAAAATTAAATCACAACTTGATTTAAAAATAAATTATGCATGGAGAAGCGCTCGAGTCGGCTCACCTTATGCCACGTTAAAAAAGGAAAGTAGACAGAGAAGCGAGCGATAAGCAGTTACATAAGAATGCGCCCGCCGAATGCATTTCCTCGCATCTACTGCATCGTACTTATCCTGGCTGGCGTTTTACACGGGTCGGTGAATCGATTAACCTGCATTACGAGGAGCTCGTTGCTAGTCATGCACGCTGCATCGACAAGTCACGAGCACAATGTGTAACGTGGCAGTTCGAGGAAGAGCAAGACCTTTTAGCGCATCTACCGGGCGTTCCGCGCAATACAATTTCGCTTTAGACGTTGCTTATATTTTATTTTCCGATATTTACTATTTCGATATATATATGTAACTTTTTTATGCAAAATTTCCAAATTCGAAAAAATGGAACATTTGACATAATCTTTAAAAAATCCTCGATCGTTAAAAACGTTTGATTTATCATTCTCATTCCGCCAATGCAAGAAATTAATCGTTCTGTGTCTTACAATATATGGTCTAGGCTCATTAAAAAGACCGATATATTATAGTCTTCAAATCCCCAAGATTTGAAAGCATCCCTATATAAGTGATTGGACAATTTCAATGCTGCTTGCGCTCGGTTCGTTGTGCGATGCGATCATAGACAAGCGTGTTCACCTGTTATGACTCAGCTGATCCTAGGTACCTCGAGCCAAGTACACGGGATTACATCGCCCTTCTCAATGCAGAGGTAATCGTAAGATATTCGGGTCAATAGCCCCGTACGTCGCGATCCAATCGTGGCGCGAAGTGTGTCGAGCACGCTGACACGCGGGCAAAAGATCACAGATTTATCGCCCGCATCGATCATCGTCAAACAACATCTCGCATCGCGTATTGCAAGACGAATAAAAATCGTGTTAGATGTGCAAATCAAATTCTTTGGCGTATGCTCTGTTTTAATTCAGTTTCTCGTAAATGATCATCAAGATGATTGACCAACGTATCGCTTCCACGAGTCACTTGAGAAATGAGAATCGTATCGACGTAGAGTATTAAATCAGATCTACTATGCAGATTTCATCGTGCCAATGTTCCATGTTCTTCTCTTAAAAGAAGTTTAATGTTTCAAGAAACATTTTCTCTGCGAAAAAAAGAATTCAAGAGTACGGCGCGACTGGCGCACGATTTCGAAAGTAGAACTCGCGCTCTCCTCTTTTTGTCTCGTAAAGTAAAACGATTCCTCTGGGACACGCGGCGAATCCAACAAAAGGCCGGATCGAAAATGTTGAAACCTTAATTTATATACGATTTTGCGGTCGTCCGCATTCTCCCAAGACCCCGGAGACCTTCCATATTCCCGCGTACAGGGAACTGATTTCGATGCAGCTATTCCATGACTGCTCTAGGAGACCGGACCTCTTTCTTTTTGGAACACTGCCGGTATACATTGCCGTCTCTGATGCTAATAGAGCTCGATGGAGTTCTGGATTATTTTGCTAGCGATACGGAGGAGGGAATAGTACGATAAAAGAAGATACGCCAACACAGGAGCCACCCGGGTCGCAGGCGAAATACCGGGAAGGCCGGTCTTTCTCTTTCTGTATGTGTCCCATATCCCGAATTTACATTTCGATCGGAACCGCTAGCTAGGTCCAATCTAATTCCGCGAGCCGGTAGAGTATTTATGACGGTATTTATATCGAGAAGAATAGAATAGAATACTGGTTTATATAACAAGCCGGCAGTATCATCGCTCGGTATATCGTTAGTTGAAAAGCCATCAGCGACTGATAGTCACGATCCCAAAGTAGTAACGACGATCTAGTCTATAATTTTCTCTTTACAATGCGGTCGCATTTAAAACGGGTTTTAGAGGCGCTGAAAGTATCACAATATCGAGCACCTTATACGCGCGAAGAGATAATAGAGCTTCTCTCTATTTGTGGTTAGAGAAATATATATATATACACTGTGGAATAATTAAGTTCCGAGACTTTTGTACAAAAAAATTATTTTTAATCGTATAAAACTTAGACAAAAAGTAGTTAAAAAATTTCAATGTGGTTACCATCTAATTCGACACACTTAGTTCAACGTCTCCGCCATTGCTCAAAATAGCTCTGATAGTCATCTGAAGCAAGCCCTTTCAAAATTTGATTTACGTTTTTTTTTTTTATGTCATCTATATCTTCGAAACGTTATTCTTATGCATAGCTGACTCTCTCTGTAGACTTGTTGAATCATTTGTAACGTTGGCGACTTTTCTAATTTAACACAGAATTTAATTTTAGCGCGTTGTCAAAAATTTCTTCCATTACACCGATTTTTAAACAAAATTTTGTAACACAACTTCGCGTGACTGTATTTCATTAACTATTGAATCAAATAATTTAAAACTCTCACCATGTGTTGAGTATTGAGTTGTGAATAACCCCCTAAAATGGCAGCACAAACGGATCAAACGTTTGGAAATGCGAAGCGAATCTCGAAACTTAATTGTTCGACAGTGTATAGCATTTCTCGATATAAAGATGCCAGAAAAAAATTTTAGAAAAGATTTAGCGACGATCTCTTTCTAATGTTGGTTATTTCTTAGATGACAATCTTATTAACGTGACTCGTTATATTCGCAAGGAACGATTCTGTCGGCACGCGGTTGAAAACTGCTGTCTCTTTCTCTTCGATCCCTCGACGATTACATTTTTCATAGGTCGCGTAAGTTGGGTTAAATGAATCGTTAAATCCTCTCAATATTGTGACTTGCTAGAATGAAGTTGGATTTGCATAAGAGCTCGTTAGATGCCACAGAATGGTGACCCGTCTAATACCGGAATATTGTTATTCAAATAACCGCTATAGGTACGACGACCGAAGGCTCGATAATCCCCGGCGATGATATATCATATATTAATGACGAACTGAATATTATATGCAGATCGGATTATAGATAGACAGGGCGTTAAATACCTACCCCATCGTACCAAATTAATGAGGATCGTATCGTGCCTGATCGATCAATCGTATTGATCTATCGCAGTATTAAACGCGTCGATCGGATCGCGTTGATAAAACACTCAAGTTCACGAGGAATAGAATTAGGTTTCGACGGACGACTACGCAATTCTTTCCGTCCTATAAGGAGATCGATCATAGTTAAGCCTCCCTAAGGTGAGCTTAACTTATGCCCGATGCCATTGTAATCTAATACGTTACATTCTACTCTGTACTACATTGCACTGTAACTTATTGTACATGTATTACGTTATCTAATATTACTTCTGATATTTTCAACGATTAGCGGATTATTTAGGATAATAAGTACAAAACAAATGACGAATCGCAAAAGAAAAGAAAGGCCTTTAATCCATCATTCTTCGCCGACAAAATGGTTGCATATATGACAAGCCACGATGAGATGTCACAAGAAATAAACTCGGAATGTATTACGTAATTATTATAATAATTTTGTGACGAAATTCTTCTGCAACTTGCTCCGCCTCAACCGTTAGATACAAATAAAACTAATAATACGTGAATATAGAATGTAACGTGTATATAAAAGTGCGCAAAAACGATGCGATGTGCAATTCATGGGTGCGCATTATACCTACAAGCGCCCCATAAAACCGCATCATAGCACGCGCGTTTACGAGAACCGAGCCGAATCTGGATATGTAAATCGCAACGATGCTTTTACGACGCGCCGGCTACACGCTCGAGCTTCGAGAATCGGAAGGGTGACAGCGTAAAAATTCCCGTGTCACGGCACACGTGTCGCAGGGGAAGACCCTCCTTAAGGGGTAAAAGAGTCCCTGCCCAGCATCCGTTTTTCAGTCGTTGATACGTTGCCTCACCTGCCGGCAATTTTTTTTCTCCTTTTTTTTTACCAGGACTTTGCCACTCAAAACGATCGGCGGATTCGTTTAATTGGACACCTAATGCCTGAATTAGGGGTGCCTGTTTCTGCAGCGTGCATATTTTATGAATCGCTTTTTACGAGCGGTCACGCCCATCGAGCTACGCACATACCTGTTGGCAGTTTTTCCGCTCGTGGTTTTTCAATAAAATATCGATCTTTGCAAAGTTATTTTCGATATATTCCTTTAAACTCAATATGCAATTGAAATTACGATTATTACAGAATACGTAATGTAAATAAGTTTGAAAGAATACTTTTTGTCTTAATACTTTTCTCTCGTATTGTGAATCGCAGATCTTTATCTAACGATTTGTAAGTACTTAATTAAATAATAACTCTAGTGTCGATAATAATGTATCATTTCTTTATGTATACTAATTTAAAGACATCCGCGGGGCCTCACGGTCGATTTTGTAGATGGCAATTTACGGACAGGTGTGTCTGCCGGTTAGCTGCAATACAGGTGCGCTTTCGAATTCAACTAATCGCATTTTCTTAAGACATGATCCAAAAATTCCTCACGCTCAATAATAATCGTTATGTAATCTTTCACTAACACTTTTCTGATCTATAAACTTGTAGAAGCTCGTTCAATAAACATTTCACTGTAATTTTCTATAAAAGAGCATAATTATCGAAATTATCGATAGTGACCTTCCTTGTAGAATGTTTTTCGTAGAATAACCGTGAATTTAATGATAATTTTAGGCTTGTAGGGACAAGATGGTCACGAAGGGATTCCTATTAGTGCCGCTAATGAAGCATCGATCCGCACACTTATTTTCATAATACCATATAAAAGTTTGTATTATAAATAGCTGTTCCAGGAATTCTCGAAAATCATGTGTGGCACGCAACGCGCTTATCCCGAATCGATGCCTCGATCATCGACGATCGTCTCCGCCTCCGCTCCGATAAAACCACGAGCTTTCGCTTATCTGGACCAGTTTGTTACTTCACGACACAATACCGCCGTGAAAGTGATATTCTGGCTTGCACAAATCGCACAATTTACTGTTCCAATGGTAAAATTATGGCGCACTTTAAGTATAATCTTCTAAATAAAAAAACACTCGGTATTATATTGTAATTTCGTGTTGCGACACTAAGATATTACGTATTATAAATAACAATTTAGTAGAATAATAAAATTAATATAAATTTTCTTAATTTTAATAGAAGTATTTTAGTGATCCATTTCAATTTTTAATGAATGTTGTATTTATTTCAAAGAGATAATTATTTCTATTTCGATTATTATATTTTTTTGAAATAAATATAATATTGCGGTTGTATCCTAGATACATTTAATAAAGGAAATTCTGAAATTCGTTCATTTAACATTAAAGACTAGTCACAAAACTTCCTCGATCTTAACAGCGCAATAAATCTCAAATATAATACAAATGTCAAGCCGACCATCGTAATATACGTTTGGACGTTGATTTATACAACTGTAATTATTATACTTAAAGCAAAAGTATCAATTAACCTACTGCGCCCACACAGTATATCCCTCGTGTTACTCGTATATCCCTCGGTTTATATATAATCGTTCGCCGCACATTCAAAGATTTCGGATAACGTCATGGCTGAGACTTTCCGAAAACACCATAAAATGTTATACATCGTTCGAGACACACCGTGACTATTCTGGAAGACTGTCGAATGGGAGGTGCACAAACTGCGTAATTACATGAGATTACAGGCCAGAGGGACCTCCTTCGTGAAGTCACGACGTTTTCTCCGTCAGTCAAAAAGTACCTTTCCCTTCCGTAAACCGTAATTATCGCAAGGTGCAAACTCGGAAAATCTTTCTCCATTTTTTAGTAATGTCAGGTTGTGTAACTATGCCGCCAATTAAAAAAACAGCTTTGTGAAAACAGCTTTTTTCTTTTTCTTGTAATTTATATAATTTACAGTAATAAAAACAATATTAACTTAAGAATATTTTGGCTGTACAATAGTAGCAAAAAACTGTCAAAATTAAGAAAAAAAGAACATTTCTTATATTTATATTATTTGAAAAATCAAATTAATAAATCTGGATTATAAAAAAAGTTAAAGTATCACAAAATAATATGGTTTTTGATATCTTCGTAAAAGAAAATGATTGTAATTAATATTTTTCCTAATTTATAACAAAAACTTTTGATCGCAAATAACATTAAACTTAAATAATTTCTAAACCGTTAAGAGAATTGTGTTCAGGTTTTGCACAGATTCAGAATAGTAGAACAGTCTACGAAATGTTCATGCTTTTGTCAATGTTTTGACATATGACATATACATCCTTAAATGATTTAGATTGTTTCACGCAATTGTAAACATTATTAAAATAAAAAATAATAAATTTTTGCAAAAATTGTATAAGCTATTGTATATATCTTAAAAAAATCTCGGTTATAAATTCTATCTTAACTATATCTTTCTCGGTTATAAAAATTACTAAAGTGGCGAAAGATTACACAAACGCATAGATTTCAAGCAACGAATATCTTCAGAGTTCGAAGCATCGTCTGGCATATTAATATGACATTCAGACGTCTTCTAACCACGAAGACGAGAGAAGTTTTTATGCATCGACTGATTAGCGTAAAAATGACATTTTTGGCGCCATCGGCGACTGCATCGTCAACGGATGTGACTAGTCGCAGCGGAAGGATCGTTTGAAAGTGATGGAAGGATGATGCGGAATTTGTTTAGACTTATAATGATATTCCAACGTCGTAGTGACTCGACGCTCATTTATATGCTTGTTATTTCACTCATAATTCATGAAAACGATAGTGACAGCTGTTAATAGCTTTGTTTTGTTCGAGCAAAGGATAAACACAGTTGGATGACGTCTAACTAAAATTAACTTTATCCGCTAATTTTCATAGAAAGTTTGGACTTTAATTAGGATTGCTTCATTAGCTTCTAGTTTGTCGAACATTTATCTATGCGAGATGGCAACCTTCGGGAAAGAGATCTGAAAAACGTCCGTCGTGCGATGACTATAATTTCAAATTAGTCTCCAGGACCAGTGATTATTCGTTAATGCCACGTGATTATATTTTGAGTGGGCCAAATCAGATTCCTTGTCAGGCTACGAAAATGCTCGTAGGAAAAGAGGTTATCGTCGACGGAGAATTTCGAGCAGACAGCTGCCATTTACGATGGCGTCACGGGGACGACTTTTGGAAACGTCCGCAACGACCCATCGGAGGAGCCCTCGGGACCGTTCTAGGGACTTTCCCACCCTGTAATTTCCGTGTTCCGCATAGAGGGATATTTTCGGAAATTGCATATTCTGGACAACCACCCTGCAGGCGTCGTTTCGCGGTATAGAAATTACTCCATATGGCCTTTTAAACCGTTAAATTAACAGAGCCTCAGCGCCTCTTTTGCCATCCGAGAGATCCTCGTTTTCATCTCAAAGGACAGAAAAATTCGACGTGCGAGTGAAATGTTAGTATATTGCGATAATATAGGGGTACAAAACTTCAATTGGAGAAATCTGTCAAAAATAAATTTCGATTACCTTAAAAGAATCTTGAATCTTTCATTCTACTAGCATCTTTTCACCAATTTGACAATTTTAAAATTTACTCTGCAGTCTCTGAACCTAAAAAGTTTTATAATTTCATATAAAATTACGGTAAATGATTTTCAAACGCAAAAGATTAATATTAATTAATATTAAGATAAAGATTGATAAAATTAATATTGATATTAATTAATCATAGACACATTTATAAAATCGTTTCGAGACTCGTTCGACTTTTTAATTGGTGTTGCCCTAATCCGGTCAAATACCTGCTAAGTGTAGATCCCGTTTAAAATGAAAACCTTTTTAAGAACATCGTCGGGGATTTCTACAAATAAGGAGTGCCGTAAAATTTTGCACGAAATTCGGTCGCGTGATTAATGCCCAAGCATTTCGTGCAGGAAATGGTCCGAACGTAACCGGCGCTTTCTTACCTCCTCCGCCCATCGTCCTACGTACGCATCGAAACCGTAGATCGAAATACGAACGAAATACTGCAAACAAATACTCGGTATACGATATAAGTATTTCGCCAACGCCCCCGCCAAAAAAATCGTTTCATTGATCGGATATTATAATAATATAGACGGAAAGTTTCATGTTCGGTGCAACATTATTGAAAGTAGTCGGACACAATCAAAGCTTCTTAATAAAAATGTGACACTCGCTTAGATATATGTAAAAGTGACGAGAAATATACAGATGTATTTTAATATTCCTTTGACAATCTACCTTTTTGGCATTCATGGCGTTTCTTTCCTGCGCCATCGTTCAACAAAGGCCTATGCCACCTCGCATTAAAACACAACGTGTCTGAAACAATCGAACCTGTCCGTAGTTTCATGTTTCCATTGTTTGATCCAACGTTCTCAGAGCCCCCGGAATTTATCGTCGACAAACATCCGATAAAGAGTGGTGTCTTCTTACAGTTCTATCCAAAAATATTAGATTACAACCTTTGACGTGCACCGACTAGTCAACATATTTTCGCGACAAGATATAAAATCTCCATCTCGAACTTAATATCTAACGGCTTGAAGGAAGAGTTCTAGTGTGTATAATATTTACAAAATATAAGAAAAAAAACTATATTATTTAAAACAAATTTTTTTTAATTTTTACAAGAACTATGTCGTTTACGTTGCGATTTAATTTAAATTCGATTTGATATCATCATAATACCGAAAACTGCTCGTATGAGAATTATTCAAAACTTTTACGAAGCTCCCATCGAAATTTATCGCTGAACTGTGGAACACTTCATCGATTGAAATAAAACACGCGCTGGTGTAAAATGTACCTTCGCAAGATTTATGAAGCGCACGCAATTCACTGTCGCGGCTGCCATGTATTACGCATCTTTTTACGAGTCGCACTGGCGCCTCCTCGAGTTCCGGGTCTCGGCGACATCGATTTCGATTGGAGTCACGAGGGCGAAGGTTTTCCTGTTTCCGTGATTCACGACCATGACGCGTGACAGTGGTTTCCTGGCGCCTGTGATTATCCCGCGCACCAGGAGTCATTGAAGATATCGTCGCGACACGTGTCGCCGTTACGATCGTACGATGGCATTCGTATTCAAATGGATTCGTATTGTCCGTTCATTAATAAATTGTTTATCGCTGTGCTTTGACCGCCGCATCTCTCATGCGCGACATCAACAAAACAATCGATGTTTCAGGAAGTCGTGTCTTACCGACGTTCTTACGGCTACCGCGTGTACCTGACGCGATTCAAGATTATCCTTAACGAATATACACCACTCTATCTTGAGGTTTATTATGGCTGTCGAATATAATATTGAATGGGAAATATATTTTTGTTTTAATGACAGAAAAAATTACGAATTAAGGGAGGATACAATTTTTTTACAAGCACACGAGCTAGATTTTAAGACCAAAATGATATTACTTTAATTTTTAACGAAAATATTATTGTAGATTGGATAAGTTTTTGCATCTATCTCGCGTCACGCGTATAAATCGCATATTCGCAGCATTACAGCATTCTAAAACGCGCGCGGCTTCATTTATCGGCGATTTACCTGCAGTAAATCCCCTCGCGGCAGAACGAGAGAGGCGGAAGGTGAAGCGGAGAAAGGCGTGTAAAAAGGGCGCTGCACGTATCGCAGGGGAGCGCCCGCGGGTGCGGGTGTCATTTGATATACAACGCGGTAAGTACGCGATAAGTAGATCCCATAAATTCAGCCAATCAAACGAGCGGCCCTTTCTCTCCACGCGCGTGGCAGCGGCGTTACTTATGCGCGTGCAGCAATGTGCAGGTCGGTCAACATTACGCGCGTGCATGCACGCATGCACTCCCACGCAAAACCTGGAGTCGACGCCAGAAATTGTTTATCCGGGAATGCC
>NW_021850941.1:2636196-2640969 GCF_003651465.1 Formica exsecta
AAAAAAAAGCGCGCGCGGGTGGTCGATGAGATGAAATTTATTACGAAAACCGAGAGAGAAATACGGGAGAACGCGTCGGTATCGATACCGGATTTTTTCCTGCTCCGAATTGGAGCAGAGCAGAATAAACGACGACGAGAATTTGGATACGACGAATATTTAATTTGATGTAATGGAAATAAATTTAAATAGCGCGGAAACATATGCGTGATATCGTGTCTAGTGTACATACAAAACTCGATATGTAATTTCTAATTAGTTTGTAGAAAATACGCCGATATAACACCATAATTTATGTCTTTATGTGATAAATATGTTTTTAGCAAGACTTTTTTCGAAATAAGAGCCGCGCTTATATTGGCGGATGCACTCAAGCAATTACTCAACAATGTTAATCCTGTCAGCACATTAGTTATCTTTAACTCACGTGATCTCACCGCGGTACATTCCCTCATTAATTACAATTAAGTGAATCCTCGCGTGCCCCATTACATTGATCCATTATATATTACATTTTTCGTTTTTTACGGCAGTGCATTTTTCCCATTGCATCTTTAGTCATAATGCATCGATACGCGAACATCAATAACGTATAGATATATGTATAGTTATTATACACGAATTTTAATTGCAAATGAATGGAGAAGAAGCTGTAAAAATATAAAATATAACATTGTAATCCCTAATTAAAAAATTAAAATTTGTGCAATAATGATTGCAATTAACGTGCACATTTAATGAATGCGTTTAACCTGAAGTTATGAATCCAAACATTTTTGAAATTTTTAATCTAGACTTGCTATAAACCTTTTTGATATGTATAACATGTATATATAAATTATTTTTTAAAATTTTGATGTTATATATATACATCTTACCATTGTATAAATTTTACAGCCATAAAATATATACTTAAGCATTATATTAAATAATTTGTATACACATAAATATTGTATAGACATCATATATAATATAATTCCTGTTTTCTCTTTGGATAGATAAAGGAAAACGAAGGCACCGGCAAACAAAAAACGCATCGTGAAATTTGCATTTTCCATCCTGAACGTGTTTGTTCATCGCCAGGTGCGCAAAAGCTCGTGTTTTTATCTGAGTTTACGTTTGTTCTTCCCGCGATGCACCGTCCCGGATTATCCATCGTGATTGGCTTAAGCTGTATCGAAAACATCTATCCGCGATATGGTTCGGATGAAGCCTCTTTCTGCGGTCTTAAGAAAATATTTGTAGCCAATTCTCTCATGACCGCAAGCAATACCGAGGACGCATTTATTTGCGTAAGTCCCGGAAGTTTCTCTCTGATAATGACGACAAGTAAAAATCAATATTTCGAGACGGCTCGGCAAATCGATTTAATAAGCGAGATAAACGGGACGCAATTACAGATCACGAAAAGTTTCGTACACGCTAATTATTCGCTCGCGGGCTCGGAAGAACGTTTGTTCGCATCTGCGTGCTCTCTCAATGACAGTGAAAAAAAAGCGCGCGCGGGTGGTCGATGAAATTTACGGTATTACGAAAACCGAGAGAGAAATACGGGAGAACGCGTCGGTATCGATACCGGATTTTTTCCTGCTCCGAATTGGAGCAGAAACGAATAAACGACGACGAGAATTTGGATACGACGAATATTTAATTTGATGTAATGGAAATAAATTTAAATAGCGCGGAAACATATGCGTGATATCGTGTCTAGTGTACATACAAAACTCGATATGTAATTTCTAATTAGTTTGTAGAAAATACGCCGATATAACACCATAATTTATGTCTTTATGTGATAAATATGTTTTTAGCAAGACTTTTTTCGAAATAAGAGCCGCGCTTATATTGGCGGATGCACTCAAGCAATTACTCAACAATGTTAATCCTGTCAGCACATTAGTTATCTTTAACTCACGTGATCTCACCGCGGTACATTCCCTCATTAATTACAATTAAGTGAATCCTCGCGTGCCCCATTACATTGATCCATTATATATTACATTTTTCGTTTTTTACGGCAGTGCATTTTTCCCATTGCATCTTTAGTCATAATGCATCGATACGCGAACATCAATAACGTATAGATATATGTATAGTTATTATACACGAATTTTAATTGCAAATGAATGGAGAAGAAGCTGTAAAAATATAGAATATAACATTGTAATCCCTAATTAAAAAATTAAAATTTGTGCAATAATGATTGCAATTAACGTGCACATTTAATGAATGCGTTTAACCTGAAGTTATGAATCCAAACATTTTTGAAATTTTTAATCTAGACTTGCTATAAACCTTTTTGATATGTATAACATGTATATATAAATTATTTTTTAAAATTTTGATGTTATATATATACATCTTACCATTGTATAAATTTTACAGCCATAAAATATATACTTAAGCATTATATTAAATAATTTGTATACACATAAATATTGTATAGACATCATATATAATATAATTCCTGTTTTCTCTTTGGATAGATAAAGGAAAACGAAGGCACCGGCAAACAAAAAACGCATCGTGAAATTTGCATTTTCCATCCTGAACGTGTTTGTTCATCGCCAGGTGCGCAAAAGCTCGTGTTTTTATCTGAGTTTACGTTTGTTCTTCCCGCGATGCACCGTCCCGGATTATCCATCGTGATTGGCTTAAGCTGTATCGAAAACATCTATCCGCGATATGGTTCGGATGAAGCCTCTTTCTGCGGTCTTAAGAAAATATTTGTAGCCAATTCTCTCATGACCGCAAGCAATACCGAGGACGCATTTATTTGCGTAAGTCCCGGAAGTTTCTCTCTGATAATGACGACAAGTAAAAATCAATATTTCGAGACGGCTCGGCAAATCGATTTAATAAGCGAGATAAACGGGACGCAATTACAGATCACGAAAAGTTTCGTACACGCTAATTATTCGCTCGCGGGCTCGGAAGAACGTTTGTTCGCATCTGCGTGCTCTCTCAATGACAGTGAAAAAGGACTGTTTAACGGCGAGTTAAAACGCACTCGATCAGGATTCAAATATGGAATTCATTACGAAGTAGAGCCTCGAAGCGCTCCGAAAATAAATGTTATACGTGTCCGTTACAAGCTTTAAGTATGTTTGATAATAAAATGCATGTAACCATACAAAACAAAGTTACAAAGTACGTGAGCCTCCGTAAACCAGTCGAGAACTCAATAATAACTTTTATGACAGTGATTTTCAACCTATCCGTATTATAATATGAATTTCATGCCTAATTTTTCATGCTATTAATATAATTGTAAAAATATATATAACAAGAAAAAAATAATTAATAATATGAGTTACATATACATCCAAATTTAGACTAACAAACTTCAGGTGGTTATAAAAGACACCAAAACATGCTAATTTTGCCAATAAATCCGTGTCCGCAAATGAGCCCTTTTGGCACTAGAGAATCAAAGACTAACAAGGGAACCTCGCAAACTCGAAAATTCCGATTTTGATGAAACTTTACACACATGTAGGGTAAATAGATGAATTTAAAAATTTCCAGTTGCGGCCCAAAAACGATTTTAAGGGGTGAAATCACCCCTAACATGTAGAGGGGCTTTTTGCGGCTTTTTCTTGATATATCTCGAAAATTATGCGAAATATCAAAAAATGTTTTATACAAAAATTTTATGATAAAAATACCTCTATTTAACCACATTAATAAAATTTTGAAAAAATAATTTTTTTCATAGATTTTTGCCTTTGTTAGTTTTTGATTCTCTAGTGCCAAAACGGCTCATTTATAGTTTACACAGGTTTATTGATAAAATTGGCTTGTTTTATTGCCTTTTATAACCACCTAAAGTTTGTTGGTCTAATTCTGGAACACTCTGTATATAAGAATTGAGTCTCAAACATACGTGAAATTTTCTCTGTATTTTAAATCGGATTTTAAATCGTCTTTTTAGCGGGTTGAATAAATTTTAAACAAAAGCGGTAACTTTTTTTTAAGCTTATCGGTCTTTCGTATGTGATATCGAATGTCTGATGGTCTCTCGCCGGGTACGATCGAAGTTACGTGCAACCAGCGGTAATCTACGGGCCATTAACCACGATCCTATATACGTACGAGGAACGCGATACACATTCTCGGTATCGAATGTCCAAAGAGGAGAATCGAAGCGAATAAGACACATGAGACACTTCCTCATGCAACGGCAAGCCGCTTCTTTTCATCATTGCCTTCTCTACGTTGTTTCGCATCATCATCGTGCGAGGTCCTTCTCTCTTATTCACGGGTCCATCACGGGGGGTAAAGGCGCGGCCGATGCGCACAACAGCTGTGATACGCGTCACGTGGCGCACGTGCAAGTGCAGTGAAAATAAAAAAAGTCGCCGAGAGGATGTCCCCTTTAAGAGACGGGAAAGCAACATCGGGATTAAGTCGTTGTAGACTTTTGATTTTTTTCTCTCCCTCTCTCTCGCATATGCTTGATATTATTTCGCGAAATATAGCGTTTATATTATTATCGATCCATAAACATTTTTTTACAATAATTATCTCTACTCACGTATAATGATGAGTCATTGGATTTTACTGACGACACGATTGTGATATTTCAATACGAAATGTTGATCTCATATCTTATTTTCATTATCGCCACTTATCAGAAAGAAAAATTCAATCATCCTACGCGCGTTGCATAGAGAAATGCTTTAAGTTTCATATAATTTAATAAAATTTAGAACCTTTTTATTTTCTCTCACTCTTCTGAATTTCATAAGTAATAAAATAGCCAGAAGGGAA
>NW_021850941.1:2641852-2696910 GCF_003651465.1 Formica exsecta
AGAGCATCTCTTCTTTCAAAATTTCGAGGCTTTTCTTTTGTTCAGCTTGTTAGCGCAGTCTAGTATAGACGTCCGTATTTATATCAGCGCTGATATTTCGCGCCTCACCTGACAGTGAGATTCCGGCACCACCCTCGGTTGTCCCTCTCGGCGGAAATACATAAATTAACGCACTTACGTGGCGCCCGCGGGCCCCGTTATTGCCCCGCTACACCTGCGTTTCGGGGCGCTGAGCGCTGACAATTACCCGGCAATCGATGTATCGCCCCGGGATGGAAGCTCAGCGCCGAAAACGAGAGACGGCAAGCCGGAGAGAGGGCGAGCACTGGCGTATATATGGCAAATTGCAGGTAATTGCCGGCCATTTGTTTGCAAGAGCATACAGCGTTCTCCTACAGAGCCCTTCGTTCACAGGAAACGGCAAGAGGGGGCATCTCTCCCTTTTCTCTCCCCCCAGAGGCATTGTCTGCCTTCTCGAGTACGGTTCTTCAAATCGCGGCGAGAAAATCGTATCGCGACAATTTATATATTATTGAGATAACGAGATAACTTATATAATTCACAACAAAATTAAGCAGAATTTTTTTCACGCGTAATAATATTTGACTCGAATATTCTTGAACTTTGAGTTAAATAATTTTATATTCTTATATTTTTTCAAAAATAGCGCATATTCTGCTTTCTTGAGAAATGCTTCTGCGCCCATGCGGCTTATTGCCCCTGCCTTTTCGACATCATCCCCTCTTCTAGTCTGCCCTCTATACGCCCACGAAATTATACAGCACGTCATTCTTTCGCGCGCTCTAAAACTTCGAAGATGAAAGTCGCTGAATCCGACGTCCGACGCACTCTCGACGGCTTCGGCAATTCTCCTGAGCGAAAGAGCCGGCCTTTGTACATGCACGAACGATCGGCGAATTGCTCGCGATTAGCCCCGCGGATATCGCAACAAAGATAGCAGGGCAACGTCGAGGTTTTTAGGGGATGGATTGAAGAAGAAGAAAGTAGTAAGGAAAAAACTTGCGTTCAACTGAGCGACTCGCATCGTGATTAAGATAATTGCACGAATGAATATGTACGAGTACATGTACAGTACTTGACAGAGATGGGATAAAAATTATTATATCTTTTTATACGAAAAGCATAAGTCCACGTCGCAAGCAGATTAAATCGTACAATTATTTCATAATGGCAGGAAATATTTAAATCTTGCATAATTATTAGTTGTCAAAATAAGATGCAAACTGTACGGTAATTCAGTGAATTTGTTCCTATGAAAAAAAAAATACGTGTCTTATTTTAACTTATTTTCTTTGTGGTTGACAATGGTTTTCATGTCTCGTAGCGATGTCTCTTATCAGCAATGTAGAGATGTAAATGAGATCAAAAAGGACGAAGAAGACCCGCAAGCAAAATTGCATATCGAAGATCATGGTTATGGCAAATTTTCAATCCTTATCCGAAGCAAAGCGACAGGAACGAATCGACCGTGACTTTATTATCGTCGCGTGGGTGGAACTGGTCATTCCGGAGACTATTGACGTACATGAGGGCGTGCAGCTGCGGTAACATATAAAAGAATCGTCTCCAAATGCTAAGAAATTGCAATGAGTTATAAAATAGTTATTAATCATTACTTAAAAAAATGCAATATTAAAGGAAAAATTTATTTGCGATATATATATATTTCATAAAAAATAATGAAAATATTTTCTAATAAATACACAGAAAGATGATTATGAAAATAGTACGTTTTGCGCGTTTTCAATGTGTTAATAAAATGATTACAAAATATCAAATATTGATTCTCATGTTTAACGCGTTGAAAGAGTAATAGGCGCATGTGCATATTATTAAACATCATCTCGGTTGGCTTAAAACTGGCTGAAAAACATAATTTTTAACACGGCGCGTTTATTCGCAAAATATTACGATATATAAAATCAGATAATGATATTCTGGCGCAAAACAATGTATAAAATTTACGGCGCGCGCGGCTTTCGTTTAGTAAATTCTCGACCGTATATGCGCGTGTGCAAAGATGAAACCCTTCTTTTTGCCTGACAGCCGGACGATTTACAAAAGCTGGACGCGTGTCCTTTCGGCGTGGAAGAAGAAGCCGGTCGAACGCGTGTGGATTCGGTCGCAGCCCATTGAGCCGACTGGAAGGCCGGTGCCCACGCAACGGGCATCCATCAAGGGCCCAAACGGCAAAGGACTTTGTCGAGTAATGGCGACTCTACAAAAAGTTCGAAGGCGTGGAGGAGGGACAGGGAATGTGATGTGGACGAGAAGAGGAAGGGAGAGATGAACGGACCCTGGGACCATTCTTAAGGGCCTCATAAAACCAGCAAAGTGCCACACCGCCACCCACGTGCCTCCTTCTCGGAGAAGCGAGAAAATACGTTCGAGATGCAGTGAGACGAGGCAGCTGGTGTATCGGACGCACCACTTTTTTCGCTTCTTTAATTTCACCACGCCGAGTGGGATTTTGCACGCGCATCACTGCGCTTGATGACGGAAATGTTAGTTATTTCGGATTAATATAATCCTAAAATGTCAATTATGATATACGCGAAACTTGCAATTATAATATTATACAAAACTAACAATATCGATAAACCCCATTTTTTGTAAAAGCGTCATAAAATCAAAGAATTTGTTATTATATAAAGAAAAACATATAAATTCACTAATAGATATGGTTTTATCATCACAAAATAATAAAATTATTTTAATTAAAATTAAAGATAGTTATCAAGATATATCATCGCAATAAATATATATTTGCATATTAAAAGAGAGATTACACAAATTGTCTTCTGAATATACGTATAATAATATTTAAAAGCAAGAATTTATTTTTACATTTTGTGGACTCTCGAGAAAAACGTTCAATAGCGAGTTCGTCTGAAGAGCAATCTCTTCTAACAAGTGACCATCGAGGATTCCGCAAAAGGGCATTGAAGCGAGTCAAATCTTAGTAAAATGATGAATGAATTGCCACTACAAAGTCAGTGAGACTTTTAGATTTTACTTGTGGTTGTGCGTTGTTGAATTCTATGCACGGTCCATTCATGATATTTCTAGGAATCTTGAATGAACTTTGCACTTCTTGCAGCCATAAGAGTTACTTTAATGTAAGCAAAGAAAGAGAAATGTCAAATGCAAAACGATTGGATACGCGCAGATGGTAAGAATTTTTTTAACGATTTACTATTAATAAATAAAATGCGAATAAAATAAAGTTGATAATAGTAATATTAAATTTCCCTTTAATTAAGTTTAATTAAATTTGAGTTAAATTTCTCTTAAATTTCTCTCATTTATCTTTTAAAGAATAGTAGAAAATATGAATAGAATATTTCGATATTCTTTTTATTTGACGAAATTTAGATAAATAAATCTTTCTAACTAAAATGAATTATTTAATTATATTCATATAAAGAGCGTTCAAGAATTATATATATATCGATAATATACAAGGTGTGTTATATTTACTTATTGTTATGATCATATACAATGAGAATAAAGGGAAAGACGTTTCGCCTTCAGAAAATTTTCTTAGCCTGTAGATACTCACACGTCTCAGACTTTTCCATTTCCCCAGTGCTTTTAAAGAATACCAACGGAAACAGCAATAAACCTATGCTCTTTTTCCGAAAAGCCGCGAAATATGCGAAGCCTAGGTCAGTAAGCCGAACAATTACTTAGCTAATAATGGACGAGGGAGGTGATTCATTTGAAATCGCTTCCTCTCGGTCACTGGCGGTCTATCGATTGCAATAAGGACGCGTAACAAAGTGACTGCCTGCAGATGGGCCATCTGTCAAAAATGAACTTCGAGCATCAATGAACTTGAAAACCGGGGGCACGACTTAACTTGAATGACTTTTATTGAGTCTCTTTAGCCTATTCGCAAGAAAGAGGCTCCCAACTTTTACCTATCTCTGTCGTAAAACCCGCCAAAAAATTTTGTATGCTTCTTTGGACACGATATGTGCGACTTACAAATAGAATTACTTCTTATTCAATATATTTTTATAACATTGTTTTACTCCTTTATATTTCTATAAAATTTCTAACGCGTTTATATTATAAAAAATTTTTCAATATAACTTCATGTTATAAAAATATTAGATTCGATAAAATCTACATTTAATAATTGTAACAAAATTATATATATTGTAGCAATAACAAATAATATATAGACCTACAAACGGTTGTTTTTTAGAACGAAAGATGCACAAAATGTTGATTCATCCAAAATGTGGAATAAAGAACCACTGTCGTCGAAAGGTGCAAAAGTGAAGAATGAAAAGGTATAATGTCACCCCGAGCGGTAAGCAATTGGAAAGCGCGACAATAGGTGGGTCTGGAACGCCTTCTAGATTTTAACCGAAATTCGAGTGCACTCAACTTCGAGTTTTCCGACAATACACCGGTAATATGTCCCCGCTGAAATTGTCGTTTATTGGGAACGCGACAAAATGGGAAAGCGATCGCCACGTGAGCGCTCCGAAAAGTGAGTTTTATGTGCCTTTGATCTTTCGATTCTCATACCGATCTTCTTAATTTGTAACGTTCGTTTATTATTGTGTATACAGCAATGTATACAGCTTTAGAGTAACAAGTAAGCATCATCTGCTCGTAAACAGAAACGACGTAGTCGTATCCATTTACTCGCATAATAGATAGTCTTTAGATAGAACGCCGACTCTTTCTTGTAAAAAACAAAGACTGTTATAAAAAGACGAAGAAGAAAGTATCTTCCCTTGTACGGCGCTCCCCTAACCGAGATGTTTGGCATATTTGTCACATTCGAGTAATTCCACGGTTGTGTGTGCACCTGCCGCGGCACGAGAAAAGCAAGAGGACACTTTGGGGATTCATGGTGAACACGGAGAATAGGTAGCCGAGCGCGCGTTTGTTCTTGTTTGTTTGTCTCGGGCCCGTATCTCCGGACCTAATCGCCCTCGGACCAAAAACTTGCCGAATCTCGGTGGAATTTTCGGGACAGAAGTGAATCTAGATAATAGTCGTTCTCGACTCGCGCACGTAGAAACTGTTTCAATGAGGACTGATGTTGACAGATGAATGTCTCGATACAATCGTGAGAAACACTTCTAGACTTTCGACAGCCATCAATTCCCGGTGAGTGTTTTGTGCGTTCGTGTTTCGTATGATAATTTTTCGATCTAACAGATATCATGCTGTATTTTTTACGTCAGAAAGTGCGCCGATCGCTTTAGCCGTAGTAAGAAATACGAAGAAATTTATCACGTAAAGTACGAATATCTACAAATTGCTCTCGAGAAAGGAAACTTGAACTTTAATGTTTCGCCATGCAAGGAGATCCAGAGTAATCGTTTCTCAAACACTTAAGAATGGTTTTTTGACGTAAAATCGCACTACTTGCTCCCTCTTTCTTGGCGGGATTCGCCATATCGCCATTTAAGTACGTCAATTACTTACGACGTCGTCCTAACAGCTCTTGACGTGTCCAGAAGTAAAATAATTGCCGTGTGATGAACGAGCGGAGACTACACGAGAATTCCAACTACCTCTTCGCCAGTATATTAAGCTTGTCGAGGTTTTATTGTCGCAAACACTCTGCGAGATTCCAATACCAAGATCCGACCTTACAAAGATTGAAGCATGGAAGTTTCACAAAATAAATTTTTGTCTCCAAAATTCTATAAATGGATATACATCCGCATCTGTAATAATAACACCATATAATTTAATTGTACGCAAAAATTCTATATAAAAAATAAATCATCTTCCACGCACAAATTTATGTTTCTACGACGACAAATGCGCATTGAGATTTCTATAACGGCGATGTACAGCCACCCAGTATTATGAAGCCTAAATCTCTGAGAACAAGCGAAGCAAATTATTCAGAATTCCATGACCGAGATGCCCGCGAAGATATACACCTCGGTCCCGTCGCTCTGCACACACATTCGGGACTACATTCGGCCAAGTCAATAAATGCATTTGCAGTCGCATTGTGCGATAACGTACGGTGCATACGTGATGTGGCAGGGCACGAACAAAAAAAAGAGCATGTGACTCAACGCGACAGAGGGATCGATATCGGGAGCGGAGAAAGTTTCATATATAATACGGTACATTGCATCGCATCCACTAAAAGTTTCGCATTATTTAAAACATGACGATAAATACATAGCAGTCCCTGACACAATCTCGGCATGATTAATCTCGAACATCCGTTTAATGGAACATTACGTAAAATCTGCATATCAAAATATTTGAAATTATTTTCGAAAAGCACGTTTTTCTAACAATAAAAAACCTCTTTTGAGCTCTCTGAAATCTCTTTCTCGACCAGTCTTAACTTCTTTAATTTTATTAGTTCGGTCTAACACCTGTCACGTTTGCTTGTTGCCGAAGATGGATGATTCTGTAGGATTGTTTTAGGACTGTGGAAACACTGAGCGTTAAAGCAGAGAAAACCGTGACGCGATGTGATGGAGAATGATGACAGAGAGGGTCGTACGTGGATCATCTACCGTTTTTTTTTTTTTTTTTTTCGCATTAAAAACTCTATTTCTCACACATGCAACAAAATAATCATAAATTTCTCGCGAAATTCAAATATTTTGTAAAATATCATATTAGTATATATTTTTAGCAATTTTATAATAATTATATCTTAAAAAGAGAGAATTATATAAATACCTCGGAATGTTTTCTTAATGTTTTATTCATATAAAAGTATTGTTCAAAAATCGCTAACATAAGACGCATTCTGCGTCTTCTGCAAACAAAAATTTGCCGATCACCGGGCACATGGCATCTCCGACGCTTTCCAAAAGCGTTAAAGCATACAAAACGAATTCGACAACACGACGAGGCTCGATTCGGCTGTTCACGGATGTTGAGTCTTTAATGACTTGTACAAATGAAGTTCCGATAAAAAAAAAGATGGTGAGAAGTCGGCTATCACGGTGCAAACGGCAGCCACTTATCGCGGGCATGATGAAGAGAGTGCAGGGGTGAGCAAAGACCGAAATGCAACATCGTCTCCGTCTACGAGACTCAATTTCACGGTATAATGCTGCGTTCTGCCTCGGTAAGATAAAAGCCGCCAACTGACTAACGAGACGGTGTATTGTTTATTTTCCCATTTAGACCACATCGCGTCGTATAACCCGTCTTTATTGATACGGAGCAGATGCAACGATATGATGACGGCTCTGATGCTGGAACATGATTCGATCACGTATAGATGCATGAAAAAGTCTAACCGAAATATAAGAGTCCTTATTAATACCGATATAATTGTAAATAATATTACACAATGTTTAAATACATATACACTGAAAGGAAAAATTGTTAACTTGACTAAATCCGTTCAACTAATCACTATTTTTTTAATTGAAATATTTAAATCAAATATACGTCATGTTAGATTTAATATATCGTATTTGACTTAAATATATAAATATTTCAATTAAAAAAATAGTAATTAGTTGAACGGATTTAGTCAAATTAACAATTTTTTTTTTCATTGTACATATATAATACATAAAACCAACCATATTTATATATTTACTATAATATATAAATGCAAATTCATAAAAGTTTGTACAAATTTTTATATTTTTAATCTTGCAAATTAGAAATTAATCATTGCCGAGTTCCTTCTTGATTTATACTTGTATCACAAAAGGCTTTTAAAATCTTTACGAGTGCATCAAAAGCGAAGCTAAAAACTCTCTTTCATGTTCATACAAACGAGAATAAGGAATCAGTATTCTGCAAAAAGCATGAAAGTGCATCGCGAGTGACGTACATTCACAAGGATTGCAACGTCTTCATAGACTTTGAGAATCTCTTCTGGCGAATCGTTTCCACACACGAAAAAGCCGCGGGTTACCACTGCGCGTTAATCCAATACTAGTTTTTGCAGCGAGCCAACTTTCAACGACGTCGACGGTAGCTCATTGTAAATCGATAGGTTCTTCGCGAGCCGCTTGCAGCCGACAGCAAAAACTGAATCTCGACTTCTCGACCCGATCGTGCCAGCCGTTGTCTCCCGAGAGAGGCCAGTTCGCTCCTCGAATAAATATTTCCTATCTCGACTCCCCTTGAACGATCGTAATATCGTGGAATTCGAGCGGACAACATCATTCAGGCAGGTGCGCGATCGCGAAATCGAGGCTAAGAACAAATTTTGCCTCATGCATTTTGCCGACTTATTCTTCTCTCTCGATTTAATGATTTCGCTGAACAATTCGCCACATATGATGATTATTATCGAAAGAAACTTGTCATCGGTTTCGCGGTTTTATTATAAAATACTGATCGCGATAATATCAAAATATTGGAATTGTCCACTTTTTATTTCGAATTCATCGAGTAAATTATCAATTTTCGCTATTCTTATCTGCAATCTTTAGCGCGCTTTATCATGTTTACTGATGAAGGGTTGGACGTCTCGTAATGTACCGAAGAAACCGAACGAGAATATAATGCACCCTTTTTTGACGGATGGAGACAGTGCGATCCAGAACCACAAGCGAGCAATTCGTATACAAATGAGATACTCGAGTGGTGACACTTCATAACAGGGCGATTCAAAAACTGGTCCAGACTCCCCTATTTTGTTTCGCCCCGAGTAGCATGCCGCGCGTCATAGAAGGGATGAACGAGTCTTTGTTGCCGCTAACAACAAGTGTAACGGACAAGAGGGTGTTCGCGCAGTGGAAAATCATCTCGCCTCACAAAAAAAGAAACTGTTTCTATCTCTCTCCATTAATCTTTCAATATTCCAGTAATATTAAAATGCCTTTTTTATACAAATATATTTTATAGCTACTCTAAAATATCACATTTTCTTCTCTTTAAATTTTTAACTATTAATAATTTATATAAAAAGCATTATATTTTTAGAATAACTTAGGTGTGTGTTACAATACAAAAATTAATGAATAATATGTATCATACATATAGTACCGCACTCAGCGCAAGCTTGCAAAATTTATGAAAGATACCGGTTGTGCGTACATTGTCAATAAATAACATTTATAGAGTGACCGGCACAATATTCTCGCCGCTCCCTACGAATCTTCACGCGTTTCCTAACGAGAAATTACCCCACTCGAAGGACGAGTTCCGTTGCGGCAATTGCCCAGCTGATAAATGATTCGCGTATTCAAATAATTTCGAGCTAGCCGGGTCTTGTTCCTCGATTTCTTTTATTATTTTTTTTTTTTCTCATCAGAGATGTAACGGACGCGCACGAACTGTTGTCTATATGCAAAGAGCAGACACTCGATCGAAACCGTTAAAAAGTCGGTAATTTTTCTTGAACAAATAATTGCGATAACAAGTCGAGTTACTCGAAATCGCTGACGTGAAATGATGAAGCGAATTGTCGCGTGCAGATCGCAGGCAATCGCGAATGTTCGTTCGTAGGACGCTGCGTCGCGATATCCTCTCGTCCCTTCGTGGCGAAACGTTGAAAAATGACGGTGCCGTGCCAGCGTCATTAAGCTTCATTTACAATCCACACTTCATTATAATACGACCGCATACGCATCGCGCTCGCAGGTGGGGATACCCGTTCAGATTAGTCGAGGAAGAGTAACTAACGACTGGCAGCGTCGACGACACCGAAAAAAAAAACTGTTTTGCAGCGCCGGCGAAAGGGTCGGAGATGTGTGTGCCGCTCGGGCCCGGGCAATCGCTCATGATTTCGCTGCTTTTTGCTCATCAATTCAAGCCACGTCATCCCTCGTACCCCCCGCCATCGACGATAGCTCGCAAGAACGCTCGCGAAGTGCCTGAATACCACCCTCCCCTTATGCGTGGATCTTACCATCTTCTCCAAGCAATTTAACACCTTCCCAGACATTTGCCTGCATCAAGATGTTACGAATAAATTTTTGTTATAATCCGGTAAAGTACACCGTAGCATATAGGATATATGCATTTTCTTTCATTTACATAAACTAATTTGAAATATATTTTTTTTCTTAGCAACGATTTGAAGACGATTGGTATATCACAATTTTTTAAAGAAAGAAACAAACTCGGAAGAAAAGAAATAATATATCTCCTTTCGAAATTATGTCAACGTTCACCGCTCTTGTCTTGTGATAAAGAGTTGAGATCGTTATTCGTCCGGGATACGCAGTCTAGAGGGACGCAACCCTTCTTTCTGAATTTGAATGGCAGCCAGTTTCCCGTTAATCTTCCGACATTGACGAACACTTGACCGCACAAGCGACACTTTATTGCGCAGGGCAGCGCCGCGGACACATTGCATAACGAGGTTCGAAGAAAACACCGACAACAACCCCTCAGAGTCGGCGAACTGTAACCTCAGGTGGCCGCCACGATTGTCACGAAGGACATTCACACCCCGAAAGGAAATATTCATGTCCTTTCTCACGACACGGCGCGACTATTCACCCTTCTTCATCCCCTGTGATCATCTCGAGTCGCCGTCTCGCTCGCATCGTATCGTCCGCTGATTTCATATTCAGATGTCCCATCGACCCTCATTGCGCCGCTGCCGACCCCCCGTCGATTCGGATAAACCCGTTTAATTGAGATCATCCTTACCCGTCAAAGTATCGCGTCGATCCTCGTCCCGATTGAGCAAGGAACGATGAAGAGGGAGAAGGAATGATATTCAGATAAAAGAAAAGTTACCCAGCACGCAGAGGAAAAAAATTCAATTGTTTTACGTTATACCGATCGGTCGCAGGTAAATACTTCGTACTCTCGCTTCATGAGCAATTGTAAATATTACCAGACCTCTCCAACGGTAAAGTCTGGACCTATGCATACATATATGTCGCTGGGTCACGCTGTACAAGTGGGACAATATGGAAACGAAAAAGAAATTACATTGTGATGTAGCGAGGTATAGCACGTGTATATTTAATTTTAAAAAAATTTCTTTTTTTTTAAGCGGCCATTGAAAATGAAATAAAAGTGTGAAAAAGGTTAACGTATTTTCTGCGCATACAACCGTAATCAATAAGTTATGCACAAATAGGTACGTATATTACGTGTCGAGAGTTTTCTAGTTCCTCCGCGGTCACGCACACAATCAAAGAGAAATATTTCGATCCTTTGCATTCATAAATTCGCCACGGTGTACTCGCGCACGGACGAGTCATTTTCGCAAGAAGTAACGTCACGTAGACTGTCATTTTGAACGACGTGACAAAATTGAAGATGTCAAGCGCGTCTAGACGCTGTCTCGTCAAAGTGTCACTACGTCGACACTTTATCCAATTGGGCGATAATAAGTGTCATTCACGGCCCCGATGGCGGAAATGCGTGTTAGCCCACAACAATGCACAAATAGGTACGTATATTACGTGTCGAGAGTTTTCTAGTTCCTCCGCGGTCACGCAATCAAAGAGGAATATTTCGATCCTTTGCATTCATAAATTCGCCACGGTGTACTCGCGCACGGACGAGTCATTTTCGCAAGAAGTAACGTCACGTAGACTGTCATTTTGAACGACGTGACAAAATTGAAGATGTCAAGCGCGTCTAGACGCTGTCTCGTCAAAGTGTCACTACGTCGACACTTTATCCAATTGGGCGATAATAAGTGTCATTCACGGCCCCGATGGCGGAAATGCGTGTTAGCCCACAACAAACCTTCATGTGTTCAACCTATGATGGAGGTTTCGGACTGATTACACATCCTTATCTACAAATTACGCGACAGAATATCGGTGACACGAGGTAACGGAAAAATAGCATGTTTATCAAGCGTAAATAATATAATTTGTAAACATATCGGTTATTTTTCGTTAACGTAAAATATTTTTAGATTATAGAGTTTTTGAAATATAATCTTGGATAATTTAAAAACTTAAAAATTGATTTCCCTCGACGTAAGCTCATCATAATGTTGCCATTATCCTTTCCATTTCTGGAAGAAGGTTGCATGCGAGAAGGCATCACCTGTTGCAAGGATACTCGGCGTTCTCATGATCGCCATAAACTTTCTCGCCGGTCGCAATATCGCGGCCGAGCACTGGACTTCGTTTAGGGTCAATAAAGTCACCGAGATATCAGAATCAGAATTGGCGTCCGGCGAGCGCGTCATTCCTTTACTTATGTCCGAGCTAGATATACAGCACCATAACAGTTTATGGTACATCACGCGGATTTAAGCTTGCACGTTTTCTCTCCCGGCGTGCGCGCGTGTATCCGTGAACGTACCACGGTCGTTATAGACATGTCACAATTGCGTATGGGCGTCGCGTTTGCAGTAAAATCCCTTGTATATATTATCAGTACGAGAGATATTTACATGCCGCTACCAAGTTGGTCCCGCAAGACCATGTTTGAGCATGGCATATGCTCGATTCCTTTGTAAAAAGATCATAGATTTAAAAGTCGATATTAACAACTTCGGTGCGACAGAATTTTTCATCGGACATTTTATTTTTTATGCAGTTTACGAGGCAGACAGATAGTATATTGCGTTCTTTTACTGAGCAACATAAATATCATAATTACTAAAAAACAATAAATAATATACTGTCGAACAATTAAGTTTCGAGGCTCGCTTCGCATTTCCGAATATTTGATCCGTTTGTGCTACCATTTTAGGGGGTTATTCACAAATTAAGTGTAAACTTTAAATTATTTGGTTCAATAGTTAATGATGAGATACAGTCACGCGAAATAATATTACAAAATTTTGTTTAAAAATCGGTATAATGGAAGGAACGCTTGACAACACGCCAACATTAAATTCTGCCTTACAATTAGATTAGAGAAGTCGCCAACAGAAACGTTACAAATGATTCAACAAGCCTACGGAGAGTCAGCTATGCATAAGAGTAACGTTTCGAAGATACAGATGACATAAAAAAAAAACGTGAATCAAATTTTGAAAGGACTTGTTTCAGAAGACTATCAGAGCTGCTTTGAGCAATGGCGGAGACGTTGAACTAAGTCTGTCGAGTTAGGTGGTAACTACATTAAAACTTTTTAATTGTCTAAGATTTGTACGATTAAAAATAAATTTTTTATACAAAAGTCTCGATTACTTAATTGTTCCACAGCGTATGTTCAAAATAATAGACATGTAATTTTTAGGGTATTTTTAGATATTGCGCCGACTAGCATTGTCGATGATATTTTTCACTTATCTTTCTACGATTGTACAGTGTTGTGTGGAAAAGACAAAGTACGGACAAGAGTTACAGCATTGTAAAGACTGCGTACAACGCGTCGTACGTTACGCACCGTGCAAAAAATCCGACTGATTTATCTCGCGGCGTATTACGACAAAAGAGCACCGGGCGACTTTTCATGGCGGAGAATTACTTTCTCGTAAAGCCACGGCATATAATATACGTGCTTCTCGGATGAAAAAGAGCGAGAGACAGAGCGAGGAGGAGAAGTGTACGCGAGTCGCGCGGGACACCACTCGGCTTGAATTACAGGGTTCTAAAGACGTAGGCACCTGTCGTGATTTACAATCGCGAAATTATGGTTACACGATCGATAACGATACCGCTCAAACGCGCGCGCGCTTCGCTCGAGCCATTATCTTTGGCTGGGTCCCCCACGAAACCGCGAGATATACGATCGGGCGCGAGTTACGAGCACGGTGACGATGAAAATCGGCAACACGTGGCGACCAATTACGGCTCTCGCTGGGGGAATAGTAATTTTTTTTTTTTTTAGTTAGACAAACCCGAAATCCGACGTAGTTAATAATAACAATGATAATCACGATAGCGCTAAAATTTAATAGCGCTGTCTTTGATTATCTTAAAGTAACGAGAGTTACGATTAAATTATATTTATTAATCATTGAAAATGAAAAAAATTGAATGAAGTTTCAGAATTACAAATAAAAGAATATTTTTCAGTCTGTGAGAAATTCTAACAATAAGATTTTATTAAAATTTAAATTCGAGATTTTATTACAAAGATATGGTAGCAGAATATACTGATCGAGTTTAATCAGATTCGCGTATTTTTCCGATAAAGATATAACTGAAAGAAAGGTACACGCGTAATATCGTGTAAAACAAGTCGTAATAAGTAAACCAACCGAACGTGCGTTTTTACACGAAGCTTATATGTGTTCGATTCGAATTTTTATCACGATTCGTTACATACTTTAAGATCGGCGATATTATCATGTCTCATGGACCACAGCGTACAAATTCATTGATAGTTCCCCCTTATCTTTCTCTCAATTTGTAATATACAAGTCTTAATAAATAAACTAAATAAACTTCTCTCTCTCTCTCTCTTTCTCTCTCTGTCTCTACCGTGAGACTCGTTGAAAAAGATACAGCAAGATTAACAGAAGCGTCGAGGGAGGGCAGCGAACAGAGAAAACGACCGAGGAGAAAAATCCTGGTTCACGAAGGAGGGGTAGAGGATCCCGTGTGCGCTGCTCGGGGACGAAGATGGCAATGAGGAAGAAAGAAGAGAGAACAAGGAGAACGGGGCTCCGCAATCTACGTTTCCATCTCGTGGCGCGCGCGTGTCCATCGGTGCTCTCATCCTGGCTGGTGAACCGCGGACGGGGGCCTCGTGAGACGAGGCCACCTGCCGGCCGAGTCGAGTCCCCCCTCGGTCCCCCTTCCCGCCGACGCTGTGCACGGACACGGAGTGGGGCCTCCAGAAGATGCACCCGAGGACCCAACCCCTTTCCAGGCGAGCGCACTTCTACGGCATTCTCGCGTTATGCTTCTCGACCTCGGTGATCCTCACGGATGATTATATATAGTGGGCATGCTGGCAGGACCGCAGCCGCAGCCTCGAATGTAGCCACGAGGAGACTCGCGTGCACCGCGATCTATCGCGTTTTAATGATCGATCGACAGAAACGTGCCGCATCTCGAGATTTAATGACCGCAAGTTGGAGGAATATAAGCACTCACGCATCTAATAGACTAATCGCTCGAACATTCGAGGAAAGAAAAATTGGAAGCACTTTTCAACTTTTTTTGTGTTTAAGAATCAAGCGAATAAAAAAAATATATAAAAAATAATATCCTTAAATATCAAATTTCTTTGTCTTACACTTCTAAGTTATGAAACGAAACTTTATTAGAAATTTAAATTTATTAGTTTATATGTTAATAAATTTTATATTAGTATATATATGTTAATAAATTTTGCGAATCAAATTCTAAATGAAGAGTATCTTCTATATTCCATAATTGCGAAATTTAAACCGGAGTCAGAAGTATCGATCAATTTGTTAATATCCGCACGGAGAAACGAGCATGAAAGATATGCAATCTCTTCTTGGCACACCGATTATAGTTCGTAATATCCCGATAATTTGTGCGAGTAATTTCCTGACGCAGGTGATAATCTCCCACGGAAATAATCCACGAACGTGACGGCGCGGCGCCGTTTACACTGCCTTCTTTAATCGTGCTTATTTTTCACCTATAAGCCTGTACTTCGGTAATCTTAAAAGAGATGTAAAAATTCAAAGTTATTCAAGTCATACTAATCTACATATAATATTTACCAATTAAACATTGACATATATTAATAAATATATAAATAAAAATTTATTAAGTTTAATGTATAAGTTTTATAAAGAATATTATTTTGTTTACTCATATTCCATATTTGCCAATTTTTAAAATTAAATTTCTATGCATAAATAGATCTTTTCTATTTCTCTTTTAAGGTATCTTCTCTTTCTGTCTCTCTCAGATTTCTTTCTATTTATACTTAATTTACACATGAATTTTGATATCACGAAAGATCTTTTTCAAGAAAAAGAAGAACTTTGCACATACACACACACAACGATAAGAGAGAAATATCCCTCTGGGGGGACCCCCGCTAGGGTGACCCTGGGTGCCCAACGCAGTAAATCCCTCGGTGGTTCGAGAAACGCGAGACCCGTAAATTACGTACTTTGCTCATGCAGAAAGGATCGCGTTCAGGTGCAGAGGTCAGCAGAAATAATGACGGCGTACCCGGGGAGATGATCTATCCCGTAATATCTCACGGCGTGCCTCGCGGCCGTCACGAGACGCTCAGGCCCTGCGCTGTTTCTCGAGCGATTTTAAATGGGCTCCCTGTCTTTTGACAGACAACCGCGAGTAATCTTGTATCCCGTGCATAATCAAAATGAGATTTCTTAATGCTGATACCAGACAGATACGAGAAACGTGCACACGTCGGAGCTTAGAAGCACAATGTCATAGTATTGAAGTTAATTCCTTTTGGCACGAATTATCCTTTACTCTTTCAGGAAGAAGATTTTTCTTTATCATAAATCGGTTAAAAAGCTATTCTTACTCTAGAGAGATAAAATAGAAATAAAATTTTAATAAAAATAAATCTGTACTGATAAGAAAGAACAAGAGCAATAGATAACATTAATTCGCGCGAAGAGAATCTACGATATATAAGAGCTAATCTCAATTTCTCTAATAAAACAAATAAAATAATGTTTGCAATATTAAAAATGCGCCAAAATGAAAGTCATAAAACGCGATAAAATGTGATTCGTCTTTCAACAATCGATAGTCTCTTTCTCCCTTTTTCTTAAATCTAAGCCGACAGTTTTGACGATAGTCGACACTGTTGTAATCTCGTCATAAACGAGTAACAAAAAAAAAAAACAATATGCGTGTGCATCCGACTCGCGATGCCTTCCCACGTGTCTGGCGTTACATAAATATTTACGCGATTTCATTCATTCATTCTCGCCGCGTAGTAAGGATTCACGCGTATGAATCTATTTGATTCATATGTATATAACAGAGATCCACGTGACATGAAATATTCGCGACACGCGTCGCGGAAAATCTGAGAAGTCGAGTTATTTACAAGTCTTGCTGCGAGTTAGCACCATCATGCACATGTCAATTATTAGGACACTGTAAACTAATCTCGGAAGAAATCTTACGATACTTAACACACTGGAGACTGATATACGTATCAAGTTTTCAGTAGAAAAAAAAATGCTGCTTTTGTAAAAAGCTTAACAACGATGTCATATTATCGCACAAGAAGAAACGAAACGCCTTCGAGGACGAGAGAAAACGGCGAGCAACATCGGCGAACAACGGAAGAAATATCTGTGACGGAGAAAAATGGTCCATCATCAGCCGCGTGTCACGCTAACGTTTTCTACCGTTTCGCAGGCTGCCACTTTGTAGTACCGAGAACAAGGCTGAACAGTTTGAGGTCAAGTTATTTTTCAACGGAACTGCTTCGGTCTGCTTACCGCGCAAGCTCTCGCGAACTTTTTCTTCGATCATCTTGTCTCGTGCCTCATCTGATAACGTGACATCACGATTACATGGGAACGAACGCCACCGCCGGCGATCGTAAAGACCACCGGCGGACATCGAAGTTGCAGACTGTGCTCAGGGACGCATTCTATTCTATTCAAGCATAACACAAGTTGCACACGAAATATCGATTTTACGTAAATAATCTTTAAATATAATAGAAAAAATAAAACGCATTTAAAAAATATAATTACGTTAAATAAAAATAATTATATCAATAAATACATCATATTTTTTATATTTTTCTAATAATAATATAATATAAGCCTTTGTAAAATTATTAATTATAAAATAATGATTAATTTTTTCAATAATTCAACTAAATAATGAAAAATAGATAAAGTAATAATATACCATGACTCTATTTTTTATTTAAATAGGGTACCTATTACTTTATGTGGACGTACTTGGTTTAAATATGCAAAATTAAAAATAAATGAACGAATATATGAAATATAAGTTGCACAAGCGAGCACGAAATTATGATCGTCCCTGACGCTGCCAGCCGCAAGAAATGCTATCGATTTCGAGGTGGATTAATCGAGAAATTCGCAGTGGTCGCTGACGCTGCATACCACAATATGGATCAAAGAGAAAGAGAGAGAGAGAACTGCAGATCATTTTACACGCCCGTTAATGCTCTCGTAACGGAGTGTTTTTTGAGTTCAGACGTGCATCGCTGATACGCCATAAAAGAGCGCAATAAGTTAAAAGATAAATTATACTCGCGGCCAGCACGTAATTACTTTCTCTTGTCCGTTGCAAAGATATATTTTCCTATACTAATTCTCTTACCACTTTATTTTAATAATAAAAGCGCGAAATAAAATTACTGGAAATTTTAATACTGGAAATCATAATAGATCCGCGCCATTGTTAATTTCTTTTTTCTAGGAACCCTCAAGTAGTAGTCACCAATCGAAAGGGACGCGAATATGCAAATCCTCTTTCAAAAAAAAAGGGAGAAACTAGAATCTCCACCATTGACTGATCGGTGTATGCAAATTCCGTAATGACGGCTTAGCCGAAGCACCATGACGCGTGACATCATGCTGTGCTGAGAAAGTATCAAAATGATTTTGATAAATTCGAGCGTTAGACGCCCTCCCCTTCGCGTAACGAAAAGACAACATCCCATCTATCAGTATTATGCCAGCCGTGGGAAGATTGGGGTGATTCTTTTATATTTGAGCCTTTAAACTCGATTTGAATTAACGCCGAGGTGCATCTTAAATCGAAAGACACTCGAACCTAGGATTTTGGTCGATGACGGCAAAAGAATAAAAAATATATTTTACGAATTAAATGTTCTAGCTTAACTGTGATAATAAGTTAAAAAATTCAAACTAAATGAAAATTCTTATATTAAACATGTAACAATTTAGCGATAGCAATGCACCTTCAACGCAATCAGCGAAAGCAGTTAAAAAAAAACATACATTATCAAATGTGGCATGACGACACATGGCTTTTATCTTTCGCGAATGAACTCTCCGGTGGTGGTGAAAAAAGCGTCGATCATCATGAAACATCGGAATATTCGACCTTCGTTAGGTGACATTGATTTACATTTGAATAGGATCCTTGCCGCATCGGAAGCGAGGAAGAGAAAGAGGAAAGATAGACGAGAATATAACAGAGGATTCCCGAAATAACGAGAGGTAGAGAAGAGAGTAATCTCGCCGACTGCTACGGAGTCATCGCAAACTAATAGACGTCTGATTGCGATTGCCGGCGAGAGAATTTTGACTCGTCAGTACAAATATTTATCTTCATCCCCGTGCGCATTCACGCACAGCGTGCAATGCATTAAGCCGCCGATCGCGCTATCGGCGCATATAGATGCATTAATCTTGATCGGCGCACTCCGCAGCACACGCAACATATTCATGACGAGCGAGCGCGCCATATACGCGGGGGGTTGAATCAATATTTAACTTATTGCGACTGGCCGTGGCGCTGATTAATGGACTTTGTTCTAGCATTAAAAAGGCTGGATATTTCAAAACTGAATTTTTTTTCACACGATAGCATTGAAATATTGAGATTCTATAAGACTGAGAGATTGCACATGCGATATGAGTAAACAATGATAAAATTTTAGTTTTACATATAACATAAATGCGTTTTAAACATGTATAAATAAAATTAATAAAATGCATGTATTTTTAATATATCAAAATAATAAATAAATATGATGAATTATCAAGTTATTTGAAAAGTCCCAGCTTCGAACTGATAAAATTAGCGTCTTGCACATACGATGCAAAGCGAACTGAATTTTTTTCGAGACCCGGGAGATGTTCGGAGATCGATCTAACAGCCGACATCCCCGAAGCAGCGCCGAGGTGCAATGGCGGCAACGAAGCACAGGGAAAAAAGCCGCACGCATTGTCAACGCAGTTCGAGAGAATCGCAGTTCGAGCCTGTCAACCGTAACAAATTGTAACTCCGGTAGCCGGACGCGGTGTCGCGTCGCGGCCATGGTCCGCGTGATTAATTGTAACGTCGCTGCCGTATGCTCGGATGATTCCACGAATTATTTGCATGTCAAGACGGATTGATGGAAGCGCGCCGAAGGGCCGCCGTGGCGGACGCATCTAAATGCAACACGCGCGAACGAGCGTGGAAGCGCGCCCTCGGCAAGCAGACCGTCGGCGCGTCGCGTTGTTGAATTCCCAAGGCAGGAATTTAACTTTCAAATGCACCGCGCATCGAAACCGGGTGTGCCGCTCTTTCGAGAGCGCATAATTTCCGCATGCAATGCGAATTTCCGTGATATTGCCGCGCGATACATGCGCCGTGCCCTTCGAAATAATCCCTTAGCAATGAAGGATTATAATATTTTTTCATCGCTTTTCCATAATTCGAAAAAGATTGTATATTTGATATTATAATAATTTTTTATATGCAATTTTTATCATAATCTCATTTTTGGCCACATTTGTTTCAATAAAAGATAACAAAATTCGACCTGTTAAGCTTTACTTAATCATGTGTAATTGACTAAAAGTGAAGAAAATTATTTTTTCACAATCAAATATAGATTTTCTAAGATACAAAGAACGTGACGCAAAAATATATCTGAGATTTCCTATTATACATATAGAATTGGCTACATTTGTCTCAATAAAAGACGATAAAATTCAACGTGTTAAGCTTTACTTAAGCATATAATAATCGACTGAAAGTAAAAAAAAAAGTGATTTCTTTACAATCAGATATAGATTTTGTAAAATACAAGAACACGACGCAAGAATAACAAAAGCGAGGAGATACGTAACCTTCCGTTCGACTCAAACTCAGAGTAGGATGTGATTTTGCGAGCAAAAAGAATACGACCGTCCTTCGATTTTTTGCGCTATTGGCGAACGTTGGAAGATTCGGGGGTCTATAAAGAACGGGCGGAAGACAATGCCACGATGCAACTCGGAAAGAGACAAAGCCTCCAACTGGCGATCGGCCACGAAGATGATATCACATGCTTTACGAGCCTGCGAAGGATACTTTATGCCCCACTCCGATCGCAAAGGGTTCGACGTGTGTGCGTTTATCTCGCCAGTCCGATGATATAAGAATATGCAGATGTCATCTCGCTGAAATATCTTTCTCGTGCTTCTCTGGCACCTTCATCCTTTTATTTTTCGTCGATCTTCGAAAAACAACGCGATTCGATAATACGAATATTTAACGCGTAATTTTATTTCGTAACACGGTGATAATTATATCGAATCTTTACTAAATCTTTACCAAGTTACCGTATCATATTTATGACTAAATGATTCTACAGCTTTCACTTGCACGTACTGTGCGTCAATCTACCCGTTCATGCCCGGGCAACTTAGTTACACTCCTTTGTATAATATCGTCTCATATATCCGCCTACGTGATATTTAATCAACCGTACCACCGGGACTCTAATCTCAAATGGCATCGTGTGCGCGTTTATCTCGCCACGGACCACCATATCAAAAAGGAAGACGCGCGCGGCCGATTCCTTTTTAAGTACGTCGGATCAATCGGTGAATCAATCTAGAATCAATCATGTAGAACGTGCACGATTATCTTGGATAAATGACTTTGAAGAAACTTGCAATCATATTCCTACACGAGATTCTGTATTAACAGAAATAAAACAATCAATTCATCATAAATCACATATTTATCATTATTATTTACATATATTAACTTGTCAATTTTCTATTTATCATACGTGCATACACGTGACATAATAATTTTTTACGCAGTAACTTACAATTAAATACGTTATTCTCACACCACAGAAAAAACATTCTAAAGCTGCTTGAGACGGTATATTTAAAAAATAGATAAAAAGTACACATCTGTCAAAGATTTCTGTATAGGATGTATGAATGAAAGCCATCTCTCCCGGCATTGTCTTGCCGATCAACGAATCAAACAATGACAGACAGGATAGATTCCGTCACGAATCTTATTCCCACCAATCCGTGTACATACAATTGACAATGAGCAGCGACAACCTCGAAAGGACGTTCGACATCTTGCAAGCCTATTCAGAATGTATGACAATCACGTAACTCATTTCCTACACGATAACGTCACCGTGGAATTTCATTATTAAAACGTTCGAGGGATCTTTAAGCAATGAACCCTCCGAGTCAATGGTGATCAGCCACTGATTTGTCCCGAATATAAACATGATTTATGAGACTTTGAAATCGCTAAGTAAAATTATTAAAAATTTACATAAAATTATTAAAAATGAAATTAAGAATTAATTAAGATAATAAAATTCTTAAAAAATTATTTTTTTTTTTTTATCGATCTAACAGCCGACATCCCCGAAGCAGCGCCGAGGTGCAATGGCGGCAACGAAGCACAGGGAAAAAAGCCGCACGCATTGTCAACGCAGTTCGAGAGAATCGCAGTTCGAGCCTGTCAACCGTAACAAATTGTAACTCCGGTAGCCGGACGCGGTGTCGCGTCGCGGCCATGGTCCGCGTGATTAATTGTAACGTCGCTGCCGTATGCTCGGATGATTCCACGAATTATTTGCATGTCAAGACGGATTGATGGAAGCGCGCCGAAGGGCCGCCGTGGCGGACGCATCTAAATGCAACACGCGCGAACGAGCGTGGAAGCGCGCCCTCGGCAAGCAGACCGTCGGCGCGTCGCGTTGTTGAATTCCCAAGGCAGGAATTTAACTTTCAAATGCACCGCGCATCGAAACCGGGTGTGCCGCTCTTTCGAGAGCGCATAATTTCCGCATGCAATGCGAATTTCCGTGATATTGCCGCGCGATACATGCGCCGTGCCCTTCGAAATAATCCCTTAGCAATGAAGGATTATAATATTTTTTCATCGCTTTTCCATAATTCGAAAAAGATTGTATATTTGATATTATAATAATTTTTTATATGCAATTTTTATCATAATCTCATTTTTGGCCACATTTGTTTCAATAAAAGATAACAAAATTCGACCTGTTAAGCTTTACTTAATCATGTGTAATTGACTAAAAGTGAAGAAAATTATTTTTTCACAATCAAATATAGATTTTCTAAGATACAAAGAACGTGACGCAAAAATATATCTGAGATTTCCTATTATACATATAGAATTGGCTACATTTGTCTCAATAAAAGACGATAAAATTCAACGTGTTAAGCTTTACTTAAGCATATAATAATCGACTGAAAGTAAAAAAAAAAAGTGATTTCTTTACAATCAGATATAGATTTTGTAAAATACAAGAACACGACGCAAGAATAACAAAAGCGAGGAGATACGTAACCTTCCGTTCGACTCAAACTCAGAGTAGGATGTGATTTTGCGAGCAAAAAGAATACGACCGTCCTTCGATTTTTTGCGCTATTGGCGAACGTTGGAAGATTCGGGGGTCTATAAAGAACGGGCGGAAGACAATGCCACGATGCAACTCGGAAAGAGACAAAGCCTCCAACTGGCGATCGGCCACGAAGATGATATCACATGCTTTACGAGCCTGCGAAGGATACTTTATGCCCCACTCCGATCGCAAAGGGTTCGACGTGTGTGCGTTTATCTCGCCAGTCCGATGATATAAGAATATGCAGATGTCATCTCGCTGAAATATCTTTCTCGTGCTTCTCTGGCACCTTCATCCTTTTATTTTTCGTCGATCTTCGAAAAACAACGCGATTCGATAATACGAATATTTAACGCGTAATTTTATTTCGTAACACGGTGATAATTATATCGAATCTTTACTAAATCTTTACCAAGTTACCGTATCATATTTATGACTAAATGATTCTACAGCTTTCACTTGCACGTACTGTGCGTCAATCTACCCGTTCATGCCCGGGCAACTTAGTTACACTCCTTTGTATAATATCGTCTCATATATCCGCCTACGTGATATTTAATCAACCGTACCACCGGGACTCTAATCTCAAATGGCATCGTGTGCGCGTTTATCTCGCCACGGACCACCATATCAAAAAGGAAGACGCGCGCGGCCGATTCCTTTTTAAGTACGTCGGATCAATCGGTGAATCAATCTAGAATCAATCATGTAGAACGTGCACGATTATCTTGGATAAATGACTTTGAAGAAACTTGCAATCATATTCCTACACGAGATTCTGTATTAACAGAAATAAAACAATCAATTCATCATAAATCACATTTTTATCATTATTATTTACATATATTAACTTGTCAATTTTCTATTTATCATACGTGCATACACGTGACATAATAATTTTTTACGCAGTAACTTACAATTAAATACGTTATTCTCACACCACAGAAAAAACATTCTAAAGCTGCTTGAGACGGTATATTTAAAAAATAGATAAAAAGTACACATCTGTCAAAGATTTCTGTATAGGATGTGTGAATGAAAGCCATCTCTCCCGGCATTGTCTTGCCGATCAACGAATCAAACAATGACAGACAGGATAGATTCCGTCACGAATCTTATTCCCACCAATCCGTGTACATACAATTGACAATGAGCAGCGACAACCTCGAAAGGACGTTCGACATCTTGCAAGCCTATTCAGAATGTATGACAATCACGTAACTCATTTCCTACACGATAACGTCACCGTGGAATTTCATTATTAAAACGTTCGAGGGATCTTTAAGCAATGAACCCTCCGAGTCAATGGTGATCAGCCACTGATTTGTCCCGAATATAAACATGATTTATGAGACTTTGAAATCGCTAAGTAAAATTATTAAAAATTTACATAAAATTATTAAAAATGAAATTAAGAATTAATTAAGATAATAAAATTCTTAAAAAATTATTTTTTTTTTTTTTCAAATTGTGTAAAACAAGTTTCGGATCTATTAAAGAATGTAATAAATAATATATAATAATATTAAATAATAATATTAAATATAAAATGAATAGGGATAAACGAGTCTTTTCTTTTCATTTTCTTATGCACGTCAAAGTCGTGATAGCTCTCGAAATGTCTTAGAGTTTGCTCTCCCGTTTGGGTAAACCTGTCAGACGTAGCATCACGAAGGCAAATGCTTAACTCATGATTAGTTCAAATTTACAGCTGAGCAGCAACTGTAGCAGCATTCGATCCGCGTTTCGAAACAACCCACCACGCCCTTACTCTTAAATAGCATCAACTAGACGCGTGTGTCTTTTAACTCTAATTACCACCTCGACATCTGCTTTTACGACGTTAGCTTGTCCATTAATTTCCATCTCTGAACAGATGCGTTTGTCTTTCCGCCTGCGCCAAACGATAAATCATAGCTAGCGAAAATATTTTTCGATGGCCTCTGGTTTTAACATTTCCTCTTACATTCTCGCGTTATTTCTTACATCATCGTTCTCTTTTTTGTCATATTCCGAATTCTTGGAAAACCTTAATATAAAAAATTATATTCTGCCTCGTAATAATTTTGTAACAGTTACACAATCCATCGGAGTCCATACTTTTTATATTTCGAGATAGTAATATGAAAGATAAAGTTATATGTGCTCGTTGCAAATCGAGGAGAATCGAGGTGGCAAAAACATCCCGTCGTCCCGTCTGCGTCAATTTTTGTTTTATAGGCAGCAAACATTTTTGTTCCATCGAAGAAGTGGTCCCTTGAATGGATCCACTTAACGAGCAATCGAGAACACGGCGAAAGGAAGACTCTCGAAGCCCGGGTAACAATGGGTCCTCATCGTTCTCTCTTGTGATTCGATGTATGTTTGACGGACGTGAAGATGGCAAGCCTTTCTTCGATTTCGAGCGTCTGCATAGCGAAGCCTTTTTATGAAGTATCAATAAGATATCACCTGCTTGAGATATAAACCTCGAAACATTGACGCTATTCGGCCAACATCAGTAATATACGATACCTATATCATATTTATAATCCTCTATATATCATGAATAGCGAAATAAGCATAATATCAAATTATGCATTATTCTCGTTCATCTACTAATCTAAATAAATATCGAACATTTGATTTTAAACGTGATATGTATATAATATGCATAACTATATCAAATGCTAATTACATAGACTGACAAAAAAAAAATTTTGTCCAGTAACTCTAATCAAAGTGTTTCTTATAGATTTTTGGCCACAAAAAACAATGCCGTTAGGTTATCTAAATTGCTCTATCACGTCAGATTTTAAAATTATTTTGAAACTGATCACACTAAAAATAATATAGGACATATATCATGATCGTGTTAGGCGGAGGATCCTATTAAAGAAAGCGAGAATTTGTTCGAGTAACGAGACAAACGTTAAAACCATCGATCAGCCTTGCCCACCGTTATGGCGAATGGAGTCGAAATATATGTCCGTATTTCATTCCAGACGTTCACCCTGTCCCGGCGTGAATTTATTAAACAGCTCTTAATGCGTTGCGCCTAGTAACGTGAAATAAACGAGCGCGACCGGCTACTCGATACCCGTTCGTACACCCACGCGAGCTGCTCGCCTCTTCTCGAACGAACGCTCCGTCGACTTCAAAAGGACGACGACGACGAGGCGCAACGAAGTGAGATATCTAAGATAGACCGGGCAAGATTGGTGCTATCCTCCAGCCATCGTCATTCTTTATCCCATAAAAGGCGCGATAGCACTGTGTCGAGGGAAATACGGAAGCCGCAGCGGCTAAGTAATCCACCCACGCGTTTAAAACCTTAATTCAAATCCGTTCTCTATTCCTTTGTAACGATCTAACATGTCATGAAAAAGCATCACACTGATTTTGCTTCCTCATAAAGGAAGCTTTGTTTTCGTGACAAAATTTTTTTTCGAGTTTTTTATGCCAATGTGTTCAGAATGTTCTAAAACGTCGAAAAATCATATTCCTAAAAAATTTATGTGTAGATGTATGTATGCAATGTTTGTGCAATCTCTAACTTCCGCAATTTTTCAGATATCTAGTTAAATTTTTTTACATGGATAGAATATTATTAAAGGATGGTTAGTATCGAATTTGGTGAGAATCGGTGAAAAAGTACATTTTTTTTTAAATTTTGAATTTTTTGAGAAATGTCTGTACACGTTGTAACTTTCGCAAATTTTGAGATATCCAGTTAAATTTTTTTACATGGATAGAGTATTATTAAAGGATGGTTGGTATTGAATTTGGTGAGGATTGGTTAAAGGGTTCATTTTTGATAAAATTTTGAATTTTTTGAGAAATGTCTGTACACGCTTTGACTTTCGCAAATTTTGAGATAACGGGTTAAATTTGTTTACATGGATAGAGTATTATTAAAGGGTGGTTGGTATTGAATTTGGTGAGGATCGATGAAAGGGTTCATTTTTTACAAAATTTTGAATTTTTTGGGAAATGTCTGTACACGTCCTAACTTTCGCAAATTTTGAGATATCTTCCTCCATGAGGAAGCCAAAATTAAAAAACCTGCTTGCTTTAAGGAGTTTGTGAGCGAAATAAAATGTTGAGGAATCAAATGTGCAAGTTTCTAATTTGCACAGTTTCCAGCTTGTTTTAATTTCTCGTCGTTAGGTTACTGATTTAGAAGAAAAGAGATACAAATTTTACAATAAAATCTTGTTTTAAAATAAAAAATATATATGATAAAGTCAAGGAAATGCCGAATCATCTCCATTCCAGCGACGAAAGAATCAATATTGTTCGCACATGTATGTGAGCTGCTCGAAAGTGGTAAATCGATAAAATCTGTGCATTTGGTAGACGAGACATAATGAAGAGGCACGCTCGTTGACATTTTGATATTTTCGATAGTCGTGCGTCAAGATTGCCTTCTTTTAGAGCCTGGACACAAAGGACATTCCTCCTGCACGTCTATCTCGACATATTGACGCAACGTTATCGATCGATGCATTCGATCGGTGCATTCTCTCGCTTTCAGGACGCGAGAGATCGTGAATCGTGACGGCTAGATTGATCCCCGAGCAATGACAATGGCTCCGGGAATCCTGCGCAAGTTTATCGTGCTTTCTATCGCGCTATAGACGTCTATAATTTATTTCTTGCACGCTACTTAGGTAGGGCAACTCAAAAAGCTACTTAAGTTATTAGGAATAATTAGATTTCTAAGAAGGACGTACGAATCTAGTCGTGTCATCGTATATGTTACTTTTACAAAACTAGAACAGCTCGCTTTTTGTCCTTGCTACGTCGTAAGCTCTAATCATCGCGCCCCATCGCGTATCCTCCCTTGCTGATTGAAATACGATTTCTTTCTGTTTTTGCCCTCTCGAATCGAGTTTATGCAGTTAGAAGAAAACGCGTAAAAAGGAGAACCTTGAGAAAGAGAGAGAAGGAGGGTGTGTATGTGTGTGTCGCCGAAAGAGCATAAATCCCTCGTTTACAATGCCGGTCTGCTCGGCACACGTGTCCGCGCGAGTGAACTTTGCCGCGCGGATGAATGAAACTCTTTGACGAACGCGTTCTGTTCGGTCGGAGGAAGGCAAGCGGACGCTTGTCTGGCCTCCCGTTCTGGGTTATCGTCGTCACGGTGCCGGTTGTCGTCGTTGGTGTTCCCAACTTCTCACAGAGCAACGGTACCGCCATAAACAGTAGATTCGATTATTAACGCGCCTCGCACCCCGCACAGATCCTACGCCACCGCCATTTCCGGCATTGATTAAGTATTCGCGTGTGATATATTCGGAAGAAAACAAGAAATATCGTGAACTTCGAAGCCAAAGAAAAAACAGCTTATATTATATTGCGTTGAGAGATATTTAACCCGTTTTTTCAGTCACTAAATCACATCGGCATTTCTTATCGCAAGATTTTATACAAAACCAAAAGATCTCGTGTGTTACGAGAAGACAAAGCTTTAATCATCGATCGAATATTCAAAGCCTCTTGCCTAAAGCTTTCTCGTCGCGATGCATAATTCTGGCATTGAAAAACGCAGCTCAACGCCAGCGTTAATGAACAAACAACGCACTGCTGAGAAAGAGAGACAGAGAGAAATACAACGGCGCAGCATCTTTTATTCATTTCACGACAAGGAGCGAACATCGGCAGCCAGCGCGCTCGCCGTAACGTACGTGGCTGCCCACGTGCGTCTCGCCACATATTGCATTTCCGGTTCGAGAAATGTTATAACGCCGCGGCTGGAATTCCCGCGCCTGCTATCGCGATTTCCTGTCTGTGATCTACTGCTTCTTCTCCCTCGCGCCAAATCACACCGCGGCTGTTTCTCTTGTATCATATCCGCGATTTATCGCGAGCCTCTCCACCTTTCCGACAATGATTCGAGATTTCCCTCGTAGTTTTCTCGATTTTGGAATAAACTATCAACGCGCGACATAAATTTGAGAAATTTCAGCAACAGCGTACATTTTTATCAAGCTAGTCTTACGTATGTAGAGGGCGTGATAGATATATTTAACAATAAGATTATATATTGACATACAATATACGATTGAGCGAGCATTTGAAATATATGATGCACCTTGGATTTTTTTTTTTTTTAACAGACAAATGTTTGCTTAATTACTTACTTGCTTAACTTTGAAAGGCGTGCGGCGTCGATACAAAAAACTGCAATGACTAGTCATGAATTAGCTCGTCATTACGTTTTTGTTCATTATTCTCTTTCTCTCTCTCTTTCTCTGACCCAATTCCTTTTAACTGCCCTGGTAGATTCGATTACCCAAATTATGCACGGATACTCTGATCGAGCGGTCCACGACCGGATCCATTAGTAATCTCAATCTGAATCACCGGTTTCTCCACCCACCGGAACGCGACGTTAAGCAAAAAAGACGATTGTGTCGCAGCATCATCTTCACCATACCAAAGACGTCGATGAGATAAATGCAGGAAATCGTTAGAAATAATGGGACTAGATGCATTTTAACAATTTAACAATTTAACTACGATTTCAATCGAGGCGAAAAGAAAATGCAACTGTTATGATTTCTCGGAGAGAAGATGTGCTATAATTTGTTAGAAAAGATAAAAAAGAGGAATAGATGCGCTACAATAATCTTAAGTTAATGCTCGAGATTATCGATACACGCCGATATTTGTCACTTATCTAAAATTTAGATATAAGCCAAGTAACTCTTTCCACATATATAAATAGTGATAGTTAATACGTTAAGCACATAGTTAAGTATATAGTTAAGTACATCTAAAAAGGAAACGAGACACATCCGCATAATAATTTGCGTTTGATGCCACGTACATTCAGTATTTAAAAAAAAATATATATAATATGTAGTTATATATATAACTTTGTAATATAATTAAAATAAAATATTAAAATATTCATAATTTTTTGAAGAAGCTATTTTTATCCAAATTATAACTTTTCAACATTATATCATATATTCATTACAACATACAAATATATAAATATATTTTCTTTACTAATTATAAAGTAATTAATTTAGTATTCTATGTGAGAATATTTCGCAGACATCTGCATTACTGTTTCAAAGAGACGTTTATATAATCGCTATTCGTTAACCGATGATGGAGAAACGGCCGCCTGTGGTGCGTTGTATCCCTAATGCTTGGAATGGATTTCACGACGATAATTATTTCACGCACTTCCGCGGAAGGTTTTCGCTCGACTGGTATGCGGGGCCGTATATTTTGACAGTTACGACGATCCTTAACGATCGGATTAATTTTTACGGCACCGTAGTGAAATGGAAGTGCGCACATGCGCGAACCCCCTTAGAGTCGTGAAACTTTGAGACGCCTTAAAACATCATGCAGCCACCTGGCTTTCGTCTCGTTTTTATTATTCAGTTATTTCGTAAGAAAGTAGCCTACCTTCGTGCTGAATTATATTGAATCTCTGATTTAAAAAAAATGCGCGGTTTTATTGCAAGGTATAATTGCATTATCATAAGTTCGCTAGCCTGCGAGAGAAATTAACGCTCGAATCGTGTGGTACCTGACTGCAGACATTCCCTTATATTTCGTGCACTACGGAGTTTTATTAGCTATCGCTATTGCTTGATATATACTGTTAAATACCATCTAATGTTCGGAAATCATCTCGCAACTATTTTATTAGTTATTATTTAAGTAGGTTTTCTTTTTAGCTAAACTTGAAAAATTCCAATAATTGACAGTATTTATTATAAATTAAGGCAGATTTCTTTAATTATTTACAGTCAAGCATTTTTGAATATATTTTTTAACGTGCAATAAAAAATTATTTATTTTTTATCCCGTATCTCTTTTACTTTATCATTTCTATATTTCCAGCATCTATATCTCCCTCCAAACCGACCAAACACGGTTAAAACATATACATATAATATAATACGTAAAATATATTTCGGCAATGATTTATCTCAAAAGCATGGTGTTCTTGCCTTGGTAACTTTTAGCGTTGTTTACGTGTTACTGTGTTGTTGTCATTCGCAGAGTGACACTCGAGCAGTAAAAAAGTAGTAAAAATAGATAGGAAACGCTATCGTATATTTTTTAATTCTATTCCTAAATGCGATCACGACTCTCTACATAATGCGCTATAATTATTACAATTAACAATTAATTAACTTTTGATACATGACACGAAACTATATTGCGATAAACCTTTAACATACATAGAGCGATTATTCATTATTGCAAGTAAAAATCGAAGCGACAAGGATAAAAATTATAAATTTTGTTACGATCCTTCGATTCTTACGGATAATAATTATTTATCTAGCAATGCTTAGGATAAAATATATTCCGATACTTTAAATTTTCCTAAAACGCGAGCATAAATTGATTATTAATTAAACGATTGCTATATCACGATTTTTGTGTGATTGTTTCGCCGTGCGAAGTGTTTCGCGATTGTTGCGTATATGACTAATCATAATTAATTGTGTTTTCGCGAGTGAGTGAGTGTCACAAGAAAACAGTAAGGAATGAATAAGAGAAGAAAAGATCTGGAAAACCATCGAACGATGTACGGAGCAACCATATGCGGTAAGTAATTTATAAATTAATTTTATCATTTATATTATTTTTAAAATAGATCAATTAGATCTTTGTGTAACGGGCAAAATTGCCGGCCGTGAGAAAGTTCACGTAAGATCGTCTGTGGGAGAGTTGACCAAAAAAATCTTCCCAACAGGTGCTGTCTCAGAGGAAAGGTCCAGCGAATCGACTCCCCTGTTAAATCCTCGAACGCAGCGAACCTTTAAGGAACCGCGATTCTCGATCCTCTATTCTCTTTGGGAAATCCAGATTTCTGGAAATTCTATATTATATACGGCGGTTCGTCAATGGCGCTTTGTTAAGCACAGAGTGACACGCGGCAACCCAAACGGCGCTTTGTTGTGTCCCGAAAGGATTTTCTTTTCTTCGTCGAATCTTAGAGCAGAAGGGGAAAGTCGAGATCTACTTTCTGGTTAACCGGATTGTTGGGTATATGACTAATCATAATTAATTGTGTTTTCGCGAGTGAGTGAGTGTCACAAGGAAACAGTAAGGAATGTGAATAAGAGAAGAAAAGATCTGGAAAACCATCGAACGATGTACGGAGCAACCATATGCGGTAAGTAATTTATAAATTAATTTTATCATTTATATTATTTTTAAAATAGATCAATTAGATCTTTGTGTAACGGGCAAAATTGCCGGCCGTGAGAAAGTTCACGTAAGATCGTCTGTGGGAGAGTTGACCAAAAAAATCTTCCCAACAGGTGCTGTCTCAGAGGAAAGGTCCAGCGAATCGACTCCCCTGTTAAATCCTCGAACGCAGCGAACCTTTAAGGAACCGCGATTCTCGATCCTCTATTCTCTTTGGGAAATCCAGATTTCTGGAAATTCTATATTATATACGGCGGTTCGTCAATGGCGCTTTGTTAAGCACAGAGTGACACGCGGCAACCCAAACGGCGCTTTGTTGTGTCCCGAAAGGATTTTCTTTTCTTCGTCGAATCTTAGAGCAGAAGGGGAAAGTCGAGATCTACTTTCTGGTTAACCGGTTATTTGAAAATATTGATGCGTGATCAGATCTCGATCGATCCAAATATTGATCGGCTACGAGTGTTCTCGAAGAAACAATGATCCTCTAAAAGGATTTCGTCAATACCAAAACAAAACCCTTTGAATATTTGACTATTTGAATTTTTTACCTATCTGTTTAAAATTATAAGATAAAGTTTATTTAAAATTTGCTGAAATAGAGAATTTTTGTTTAGATTTATATAAAAATCATTTAATTTTTGTTTTTTTTAAAAAGAGAAATCATTTTTTAATACATGTTTCAACAAAATAACTTTTAATAAATCATTTTTTTTTTTACTCTCTTCACTAAAAACTGACATAAAATGCAGTTGTTCCAACAACCCCGGTATGTTCTCATAAAATGTCCGTTTGATTCATTTCTGACATCGTTGAATTTACACATGGACAGATGTGGCGCAAGAAGCGTTTTTCCACCGAAAGCACCAAACCGTAAAGAGATCAATTCTTTTACAGTCTTAGAATCCAGAAACCCGTTTCGCCATCTTTCTCCACCTCCGCAATTCCCGCGACGCGTAAGCCCCCAATTTTCGCACAATAGAGAATCTCGAGAATCCTTATAAAAATTTGACGCACAATGCCGCCTTTGTCCGCGCTCTTACCCCATCCGTTCGATTGAAAACGGACGATTTTTTTCCTTCGCACGATGCACCGATTCCTCGTGAAACGTCCAAAAATCGGGCAATGCTCGTGAAAAGGTTAAGACCTATTCTTCAAACATCGTGATGCAACCATTCATCAAGGTCTTTTTTACGCGAACACAGTCGCGCGTAGTTTCCGACGTATGTTACAGTAAAGATAAAGAAACTAGAGTGATTCAAATACAAATTAAACATTTGTTCTATTTATTATTATATATTATTTATTATATCGTAAATATATATGTGAATCATTAATTTAATTATAGCTATAATTAGAAATTCTTTCTTAATTTTTGATGCATGTGAAATCATATGACGAGGAGAACGGTGTAAAGAAATCATGAGGGGAAAATAAAAAAATTGCAAATGTGACAGTGGATGCGACACATTCAAATGCCAACAATATAGACGCAACGATTCAAAGTGTCGTTCGGAAGGATCGCTAATAGAATTTATAACCGAATAAAGCACCTCGTAACTGTGACGTCCAAGGAGATTGTAAAACACAATTTGCAACTTTTCTCTTCGTTTTATTATTCCGCGCGTTAGTGCCGAGACGAGAAGATGATCGTACATTCGCATTAAACATAAGAGAGAAAAGACGCGCATACACATGTATGATAGTATACCGGATATGCCATTCAAATCGTATAAAAGGCACTTTTATGATGTAATCACGTTGTCATGTGTAAATAATTCTGAAACCAAGTGCAATAAAATCTCGCGTATAAAATTCTGCACGACTGCTCAAAACGCGGGGCAATACTTTTTTCCACAGATTTAAATAAATTCAGCGGCCGGCGATCGTTAACGCGGCGCGAAACATACAAGAACACGTGGAGCATATCAAAAGCCGGACACAGAAATAAAAGAAAAATCCGCGCAGTGATATTTTAAATATGCAGAAAAAGCATGTGTGTCCCTAACTTCTTTAATTTTAAATATTTGCTAGAGATGGGGGTCTTCTCCTTAAAACCAGTTCGCACTTATAGGCTCTAAATGCTTTAATCCGTCATTGTGTTCGTAGGACATAAATGGCACGCCGGACGCGATTCCTCACGACGAAAGCTTCACATGTGTAATAAACTATCCCCTGTGCGACGAATTTGTAACGTTTTATTAGCGGAACGGGCAGCAGCGATGTGGGTCCGCGTTTGAGGAGCTACTTTGTGTGCTACTTTTAATAGGTTCGACTTTGTTCTCGCGAGCCCTCTCCTTCCCTCCCCTCTTCTCCGTTGGAGACGGTTATTCATTCGACAGAGATTTATGTTTAATGCTCATATACAGGAGGAAAGATACATATAGGGATGCCATCTTTATGATCGGTTCTGTTACAAAGTTGACTCTTTATACCGTGTCTCTAGCCGCGGCTCACAAAGACGGGGTACAGAAGAGGGACGCGCTTTTAAAGAATCGCCTATCTTCGGCCACCGGTTTGATGCCCGTCGAGTGCGTCTCGCAGATATCTCACGCGACAGCGATTCTCTACATGAATGACGAACGATCGATATATCAGTCTCGGTATATGAACGTGACTGGAGTTTTGCTCCTCGTGATAAAGTATAAAAATTCGGAGCAACTATTTACTGTAGAATTAAAAAATTAAAATACATGATGCGTTCATCGAGTAAAAAATACAAACATAACTCTACATAAAAAAATATGGTACAGATTTGATTATCTGATATATCCAGAATCGATAATTCTTTTATGCAAATTTGAAAAAAATATATTTTGAGGCTCTATATATGAGCAACAGTAATTTGCATTTAGTGCAAAATTATATCAAATTCCCTACTTGTCTAAAAGTTGCTACTTCGACTCTAGTTAATCGAAAAGCAGTGAAAATCACAATCGAAATAATTTTTATTATTTATTAATACATTATTTTTATAGGAGATATGGAATATTGTTACGCAAAATTTAGAGACCATTTTTGTGAAATAAATAAATAAATATATATATACCATAGCCTATACAGATGCAATTATTTCCCGTTCAAGATGGAGACGCGCGAGATCGAGTACGGCCGCGATGCACACGTGCGAGATCTCGCGCCTCTCGTACTCCGTAATTACGCGATCCGGAGAATCCATTAACGGCGTTAATCCTATAGGTGTGAGAGCGCGAACGGCCGCCGATGTAATCGCCGCCGCGCACGGTACGTGGCCAAATTCAGAAAAAATTAATCCGATCAGATTAGCGCCGGACCATTGTAATTACGTGCGAAGCGTTAACGCGGCAAGTGCTCCCATGAATGAGCGGGTTTGCTTTCTCTCTCGTGAATCCGTTAAATTGCCGAATTAAATTGAGCCCGAGCGCAAGAAATTACGAGCGCCAAACGCCATCATCTTAAATCTTAAAGTTCTTAAACGATTCGAAGTTCTTTTGCTATCTATATACGATCTGAGTCTTTTTAATCTTAAAGCGCAATTTTTTTTTTGCAATCCGAAATAAGGCAGCTGACCACAATATCGACCGTGATAAATTTTAATATCGAACTCGTAAATCGGGAATAGAAATTTTAGCGATCGATTGGCTTTTTATCGTGCAATTGGATCCCGCGGGGAGAGGATGTCCTCCTCAACGCGAGAAAGTCGCGAAAAGATTTATGCTCGGCGACTTATTTGGCGGCATTATTACGGGCCCAGAAAATAGTTTTGTCCCGCGCGTTGCGTGCACGTTCCTTTTAGTGATATATATAATTGCAAATTCTGTGCGTTCGCGCGATTCACCGAATGCTCGCGTATTCTACTTTATGGGTTACATTCTGGACCACCGCCATCGGTGTCTTTTTTATTTCCCGCACTTTATCACATCGTTATTCTTTTTTGCACGACTTCCCCTACCGTGAGATCGAGTTCCTGTTTTTACGTAGTTCGAGAGACTTCGATCATGTCTCCATTTTTACATTCTCCTCGCCTGAACTTCAATCGAAGAAAGTATTACGCTCTTCGATCCGTGATGGATCGTCTGATCCCCCTTTCGCTTGTGCAACGAAAGGGCCAACCATCGCGATTCGAACGCTCGTAAATAATGTTCGAACCGATCGCCACAACGCGCCGATACGATTATTTTTAGGAACGTGCGCGCTGTACCGTCGATTACACCGTCGGAATTGGGCCTAAACGACGCGCCCCGAATATCGCTTCGTTTGCGATAAACGAGAGTCGGTAACGAGAGCAACACGCTTCTCTTAAGGATCTTCGGAACCTATCATCTTCTCGCGCCGCGCCGAGAGAGACTCGATCGTGCCACCCGATAATTGATACATACTTAACAAGGGTCGGCGCGAGAGCATAATTAAGAACGTGCTGGCGAATTTATGGCAGCTCTCTGGGACGTGTTATTAAATACAAACGATCGTTGCCGCGTACTTGCCGACATGACGATCGGAATTTTTCATAAGTCACTTTTACAAAATTGCAGAGAATTCGCATTTAAAAAAGGAATCACACAAAGTATTAAATGACTTATATCACATTTCAGAACATATCCATAAAATGGAAGAGCAATGCATATATATTTCAAATATAAGAAATAAAAAGAAAAACCGTTATACAGGGTGTCCCGAAATTAAATGTCAAAACCTTGAGAGCGTGTGAGGGATTGATAAACTTAAAAAACAGTTCTTTAGAAATTTGTTCGTTTTTGTTTCGTTTTGAAGAAAACCGCAAAAAAAGAAAAAAAATTTACTAAAAAACTTAAAACAAACTAAAATTATTGTAATACCATGAGATAAAAGTTGTAGAGTATGGAATTAAGAAAAGAGAGTGAATTTTAAAATCCTCATGAGATAAAATGAGAGGATTAAATAAAAAATAATTAAATAAATACACGGCAACGCGAGATTATTGTGTGTGTGTATCCTGTTTATTTAAATATTTATTATTTAAATAAAAGAAAAAATGAAAGCTTTTTTGTTTACTTATTTATTTACACTTATTTATTCATATTATCACTTCCTTAATGACAGCAGAAATGTAAACATAAACTAAAATAAACAGGATACAATAATCTTGCGTTGTCGCGTATTTTATAATCCTCTAATTTTACTTCAAGATTCTAACTCACTCTCTTTTCTTAATTCCATGCTCTACAACTTTTATCTCACGGTACTTTTTAATGAACCTAATAATTTTAGTTTTTTTTAATTTTTGGGTAAAAATTTTTTGTTTCTTTTTTGCGATTTTCTTCAAAACAAAGCAAAAACGAGCAAATCTCTAAAGGACTTTTTTTCTTAGTTTATCGATCTCCCATACGCTCCCGAAGTTTTGACATTTAATTTCGAGAGCCACGTTAAGGATCCATGCAACTTGACATACACTGTAAAAAAAATATTACAAAAAATTACATGAATAATAACTATAAATTACACAATAAACAATAGAAATGTATAACAATTCCATTGTTTATTGTATAATTTTATACTTATATTTCATATACACTTTTTTGATATTAAATTTTTTTACTCTTAAAATGTGACAAATTTATAAGAAATAAATAAACTCTTCTTGGTTAAACTTAAATATTTCTTTAACAAAATATATTACGCTATAAATTTATAATATATAATATTATAATATAAGACGCATTTTAAAATATTACTGTTTGAACAACCATTGTCACTAACTGATTCTTTCGATGAGATTTGCCCTTCTGATTTGCAATACTATACTTTTAATCGCTTTTAATTATCAATAACTATTCACAGTTACTTTTCATTAATATTACGCTGATTCCATTTAAGATACTAATTTTATATATTTTTTTACAGTGTAGACAATATATTTTCTCTCTAAAGGGAAGGCAAAAGAGAGATCGAGAAATAAATTAAAGATTTGACTCACCATTGAACGGAACGATGGACGGAATTGCGCGCGTTGGAACTTGCAGGGACGGCGGATAAATAATCGATGTGTATCGCCGAATGTTTCCACTGCGGGGAGAGGAATTGACGGACAAGGCGCTATCCCGAAGAGGCTTCTCCGAAGCGTGGCGAATCAAGTCCGCTCCGCGGATCAAGTCCGGTCCTCGTCTCACGGTCGAAGCAATAAATTCACGGATACGGATCGATGAGCCGACAAGAAAAATGGCCGCGAAAGATGCCAAGATGCAACGCCCTTTCCTCGATTCGCCATGTATGGAAATGCAAGCACGCGAGGCTGTTTCTGTATTCCTTCTTATTACCGCTATAGAATATAGAATATAGATCTCGCTGATACAAGCGCGCATTATTTTACGCAGATCCGCCTCGCGTGAAAAATGATACAATCCGAGAAACGACCTGCAAAAAGAAAAAAAAGATTAGATACGAATTCTTGTGAAGGCGGTCCTTCCTGCTTAAAATGTTGGATACAAAATGATAGATACAATAAGATAGAAAATTTATTTATCATATCTTATGGTGATTTTGAGAGAGAATCCCTTATTTCACAGCTGACTTATGAAATTTCGTAAAAGTATATTGTATCATATATATTTATATATTATCAACTAATTATACAAACTTTCATATCCAATATGATTAAAAAGAGTAGTATCATGAAATATGATTAAATTACATAAATATTCAATTTTTATCAGACTCATTTTGTAACCATTATTTTATAAGCAGATTTGTTATGAAAAAATATTATAAGCAGTTTATCATAAAATAATAATAAATATATAATGCAATATTTTCTATGATTGAAAAACATCAACTTATTATACAAACATTCATATTCTACATGATTGAGAAGAATAGTATCATAAAATATGATTATATTAAAATATTAAAATACATAGAGAAGCCTATGTTGTGCGATTTCAGTACATGATAACTTATATAAATCAAGATATAAATAATAGAAATTCCATCCATTTTTATCACATCCAATCATTTTCTATCAAATAACATTTTAAGCAGAACTTTGACCCTGCACACAATAGAAAAAATATTAGGAATAGGAATAAAATATTAAATATCAGGAAGAGTATTTTGGAATTATTTTACTTCAAACAAGAGGAAACTGAAAGAATTAATTATTTCCGATTTTTATTTTTCTTATTTCATTACGCGTTAATCCATTCCGTTCCCTTGTTTGAAGTAAAATAATTCCAAATTGTTCCTCCTGATATTTAATATTTTATTCCTATTCCTAATATTTTCTATGTTGTGCGCAGGACCTTTGTGTTATGGATTTTCAATGTTGCAGATCTTTATCTATTTTCCAGGATACGAATAAAAGCCGTAACAACATGAAATCACATCGTGAAAAGATTAGATACTAATTTGCTTACCAATCGACTACATCGCGATTATTTTTCACTTGTCGTTTCATTGTTCCGAACGTTCTCTCGCGTAGACTCGAGCCGATCAAGAAACTACAGTTAATAGCGATAATCGCCCGTCACTTTATACGACACCCCCGACACTTTGCTATAAACGCGACGCGTAGAACGGATAAGTAACGCGAGACGCAAAGCACACTCGACGCCATTAAACGAATTATTTGTTTGGAAAGTACGTAGCGTCAACTTCATGCACGTACATGGGGCGCTGTTGACGGCTAATGTCCGAATTAGATCACATGCATTGAAAAGATTACATCAATTATGTTCTGATTGTTCAAGCCGATCGGGAAGTTACGGCTAATCATGATTAATTAGCGCAATACAATAATTACCTGTCACTTTATGCGATTCTCCCGACACTTTATTAATATAAACGCGAGGCGTAGAACAGATAAATATAAAGACTGCACGTGTCAATCCAGTGTTACGTCAAAGTTAGAAAGAGAAAGAGAGCTTTGGAAAGTTTTCTCTCTCTCTCTCTCTCTCTCTGTCTGTCTCTCTCTCTCTTTCTCTCTCTCTCAAATATAAGAATAAATCAAATATGGAAACGATTTTACCTTTCTCCTGCAGATTAATATTTCATTCTTTATCTATTATCTATATATTTTCTCGAGCATGTGTTTACATGTCTATATATTTTTTTATCTAGAAATATATGCGTTGTTTAATAATATAGTTGCATGCAGCGGCATGTTTAGGAAACTCACGCAACTACAACTTATTTGCGTCAATTATCGACAAAATACACACATTATTTGTGAGTAAGTTACATCTGCAAGCTCCGAGGGTAATTGTGGGATCTTTATTATCATTAATCAAATTCAATTTACGGAGATAAATGTTTCACTGCTGGGTAAGCTTGTACAGATGTCGCAATTGTTGTTAAAGGATCCACGTCTCTCTGCAATATTATGTATAACCTTTCATAATTATTTGTATTTTGTATCATTGGCATATGGTCGTTAGAGAGTGTGAGACGTAGGACTCGCAGATTACGAGATTATGGAGAAACATATAAAGTCGCTATTGGAAGAAAATGGCAAATCACAGTTGCTTGGTATACTGGTCGCTGTGTTTGCTATTATTATAACGTTAGGTAATTACATGTTTATCAGGTTGCCATAACACTATTACATTCAATATATTTTTTCACTAAAGATTTAAAGATAAACATACATGATTGTTGTATATATTTCTATTACGCTTACAAAGTATCTGCAGAGTTACTACAACTTTTTCTAATTCATGAAAAATATATTCTTATTTTTCTTCTTTTTATTTAAACAAGCTGTACACAATTTGTTTTAAGAATAATGTTGATTGAATTAATAAAGAAAAAAACATTCTTTTCATTGTCTTTATACTTAAATTATTTTCCTACATTTAATATATATTGATTAAAATATAATATCTCAATTAACATATAATTTTTACAGTTTTATTTGCACTCTGGCGCAAAAGAAAAGGTGCAGGTCATAATATCCTTTTAACAGGTCTCAGTGACAGTGGGAAAACATTGATCTATGCGAGATTATTATGTTCTAAATTTGTCAAGACATATACATCTGCTAAGGAAAATATAGGAGATGTTGCAATCAATAATGTAAGTTTTAAGCAATATTTTATGAGATATTAATAGTCTGATTATATATTTATTGTAATTATTCTTATAAAAGAATTTATTTTAGAGTTCTCTGAGAATAGTGGATATTCCTGGAGATGAGCGACTGCGCAGCAAATACTTTGAAAAGTACAAATCATCTGCCAGAGGTCTGGTTTATGTGATTGACTCAGTGACTATTCAGAAGGAGATTAGAGATGTAGCTGAGTAAGTATAAATTTGATAAAATTAACTAAATGCTATTGATTTGACATTTAATATTGATTTTAAATAATAAATCTTAAAATATCTAATAGTTCATATTTTTTTGTTTCTTTCCAGATATTTGTATAATGTGTTATCAGATTCTATAATACAGAAAGTCCCCATTCTTATATTATGTAATAAACAGGATCAAACTATGGCCAAGGGATGCATGGTGATAAGAGCAATGTTAGAAAAGGAAATAAATCTGCTGCGAATGACAAAGACTAGTCAGTTAGAAGCCACAGATGCATCTTCAGCCAATGTCTTCCTTGGAAAACAGGGAAAAGATTTCGAATTTTCTCATTTGGACTCGCACATTGATTTCGCAGAATCATGTGCATTTAATAAAGATTCTCAAACATCGGCCGATATCGAGGAACTTAACAAGTGGTTACATAAAGTTGCCTAATAATGTAAACCAGATTTTGTTAAATATAAATTATTCATTTGTAAATAATTTTTGGATTGTATGTAAACTTTTTTCGATAGAAAAAAATAATATACATATGTGACCGATCAATGATATGAGTATATCTAGATCGGTCAAAAAGTTACTGCTCAATGCTGCCATCTGGCCCGATCACCGTGCGAGGTTTCGCATGTCGAAAAGTCATATGCGGTGAAATTTTGCCGCCTGGTTTTCCGGTACGATTAGGTTATCATCTGTTATCGTGGATTGTGTAGTTTGATTAATTTTATGCATCGGTGTACCTCGATGCTTCAAGATATCACTTTTATTTGCAATCAGGTAAGACCAGCTCTCGGTGATATACGACAACTGGGAACCGGTTTGAGTCTTTTTTGCTTCAATCGACGCCGAACGATTCTTTTTGGAACAAACAGTAGTAACGTAGACAACATATAAGTTGGCTATTTAACCCATGAACTCTGCAAAACTTATAATAATAATAAAAAAAATTGCAATAAATGCATTAGAGAAGCTTTCTTTATTTAGAGAACCTTCATTATTTGTCTATTCTTGTTTTTTCTTAATTATATATATATGTAATTATAAATTTATTATTTATAAAATATGTGCAAAAGAAAATTTCTACCTTATGTCTTATGATATTGTTTTACATATTCCACATGCATTGCATTTGGAACAAATCTATTAAGCTAATAATAAATTAATTGCATATTATGCATTTGATATTTTGATATCAGCAGCTACAGGTAAAATGCCAAGACCAAGGCTGTTTACACGTTCTGTTCTAACCAGACGTCCAATCAACATGACATTAAATTTAGAGTGTACAGAGGAGCCTCTGAGTGAAGCACAATTGATATCAAGGACAAAACTCAAAGAGGATTATGATAGGGTAAATATATCTGTTTATTTTTTTTAAATAATGTACATATGTATTGATCTTTTCTGTCAGGTTACAGCTATATTAGAAGAACTAGTTAAAGATCATGGTGGTAAATTGGTATGTCAAGCAGGTGTTGTCAGTGGCTATCAGTATACATTGTAAGTATATAATTACAGGAAAAAATGAAAATTTAGTATTAAATGTTAATATATTTTATGTGTTAACATTTGTAGACCTACAAATCCAACAGCAACATCAACGGTAATTCAGAATAATCCTCAGATTTTAAACGTTGTAAGTATTTCACTGAGTTTTACATTATGAAACATTAAAAAATTTATATATATTCTTTATATATATATATATATATACAGAAATATTTTTTTTTATTTTTAGACCCAGCAAAACAAAAATTCAACTCCAATTAAATTAAATATTGGTAATGCAACTGGATCTCAAGGGAACATTCAACTAGTAGTTGATCCACGTATGGGAGTCATTGTGGGACCTGTTACACAAACCCAAGGTAACAAGCTACTTATGTAAGAACTATATATATAAAGTTTTGTGATTGAAATTATATAAAATAAATAAGATCTTTTTCAGGAACAACTACTACAACTACATCTGTGGTTTCAACCGCTGCACAGTCTCAACAAGAAAATGTATTGTCAATTCAATTTGTATATTCGTTTTTTTTTCCTTTATTGAAGTCTAAACTTTCATTAAAACACTAATTACATACTAATTTTCTTTAGTACAAGTATACCAGATCTGGACGGAGGACAAAAGTTCTTCAACCACAACAACCTGATATTATAGAGGAGGTATTTTTATGAAAATAGAAATAGAAAAAAGAATCCTCTACATTTTCTATTCTGTAATCAATAAGTACATGAGTATCATATTTTCTTATAGCCTGCATCCACAGTTACTCGTTTGAGACCAAAGACTGGACCAGCAACGCATGTTGTTGCATCAAGTAAGAATATAATTACATTTTTTAAATTAATATTATTGCATGAGGATAACTAAAATAAAATTGTAATAACTAACAAAATATAATACATAATACTGATATGTAATATTGATCCTTCAGCTGCTACTATTCCACAAGGTACGACAAATCTTAGGATAAAAACTGTTAATAAGCATCAATCAGTAAGTCAACCAACTGTCAAACCTACTGAGCACACTAGTATAGGAGGAATATCTGTTGGCTATAATACAGGTTAAAACGAAACATTGCAATGTTAATATATTGGCTAATTAATAATACTCATTATTGAATGTTTTGTAGTCAGTGAACAGATTGATGAAGCCAAGAAGAACCAGCCTGATGGCAGAGAATTTACGTTTAACAAAACTACCGGCGGTCGAACTTTTCCATCCCTAGTAGTAGTAGCAAGACCAAATTTACGTAGCAAAGATATCGGATCGCAAATTGCACAAAAAGAAAGACAAGCATTAGGTATAAAAACTCTTTTTACGTTTATTACTTTTTATAACAATATAATATTAAACACAGTTGTGGTAATTAACGAAATTTTTTAGATGCTAAAGTTAAAAGTGTGCTCATGTTTTCTGCTACGAAATTCGCCGAATGGTTAATACAGCAAGGTTTAGTAAGATCGGAACAATATTGTTTGCAACATAGCTCAAATTATCAAAAGACTAAACTCAAGTTAGGAATGTACAGCGATCAAGGAACATTCCCTTATTCCGGCGGTTATGTTTGGATATCTAGTTGTTGTCCTGACAGATTTGTTTCTGTTTTTTCTGGTTCTCTCTTTCAAGGGGCTCCTTACACACCTACAGTTCTGTTAAAGTTGATTTATCATTGGGCATGTCAGACTAATGTGCAAAATGTAGTCTCCTGGGTGAAAGTATCTAATATATATTTGAAAAACTTTTATACGAATCTACGTAGCATTTGTACAGCAGCAGTATGGGACAAGAGTCGTAAAATGGGCGGTAAAAATTCAGTGATACAGATTGGTGTAATTAGTCTGGGTACCACATCGCAAGATGGACATTTGCGACAGGTGAAATATCTTGACATCTCGACATCTTAATAGAGATTCTTTATGTAATTCGGCTCTCATACCTAGGTTAAAGTCGAGGTTCTTGGTGTTCTGGATCCATCTACATTGGACATACGATTGCGCGCTTGCGAACCAATGCAGAACGGAGATAGGTCATTCAAAAGACGATTTAATAATATTTTACACCCGTTGAAAGAATGGGTTCATACAGATTCAAAAATAATGACTGACTTTACTGTTGACAAAAGTACCCTGCATGATATGGGCTACAATCATGTCATGCAATCTGCGTTTGCAGAACAGACATCTAGAAACTTCATGAGTAATTACCATATTATGGAATATCTTAGAAAAATTGTGCCGAGAATGTTTCAAAATACGTTGAGTTTGCTTAGTAGACAAATGATACAACAGTTCTTAGATGAGTTAATATGGAGAGAGATGTATGGAGGTACATCGGAACGTGCGTTTGACAATATTATTCGACACATTGCGGAACAAACCAAACTCGATTCCAGTAAGTAGTAAAATAATTGCGTTATTCTGACAAAGAAATAATTTTTTATTGTCCGTGTATTCAGTATTCTTGTATCTTCAAATAAATTAAAAAGATTATATATCTTTTCAGGTGACAATCTGTTAGATCGCTTAGCAAAAATCGCTGCTAATCCATTTAATAATTGGTCTTATTCAAGCAGTCAATCAATAATTGATACAGGAATACCAGTAATATCCACAAAAGATTCAATTCCGATAACTGATGTAGCATCGTCTCAGAACATTAAAATCCCTGATACGATTCCAATAAAACCTAGTCTGAAACGGGGAAGAAAACGGATTCATCCTGTAACAAGTTCGGAATACGAACTACAAAGAACTGCGATCGATTTCAAGAATAATAAAGAAAAAGATGATAAAGACGAAAAGGAATCGAAAGATCAAATTCAGTTCCAAGAATTGTATTATGCTACAATGGAAGGTGATAAGAACCTGATCTTAAAGGAACGCAAATCTCCATTATATTTCAAGGTTCGTTTGAAGCTGTCATACTATATCGGCATATTTTGTAACGCCTGAGATATATATATCTTTTTGACTTAGTGTTTCCTCTGCACGACGGTGATGAGATCTAATACCGAAGTGATGGAGCATATGGTTAGTCATGTACCCCCGCAAGTACCCGGTCAATCGGAATTGTCGGTATGCCGGTACTGTTGCACCGCGCTTTCATCGCAGCATCAAATGCTTACGCATGTGACAGAAACACACAGCAATTTTGGTCATTCTGACGGTCTTATGGTAGTTTGCGCTATTTGTGAAGAGAAATTCGGTAAGCTAACATATCGATATTTCCCATATCCGTTTTATAATTGCTCATAATTATGAAAATTAAAAAATTAAGTGATTAAAAAAAATAAAATATACCATGAGAAAGAAATTGAGAGAATTACTTTTCCTATGTATGTTTCTTGTTTAGGAAAAAGCAAATCGTTAATCGAGCACCTGTCATTAATGCATTGTCCTTCGGAGATGCCATATCGTTGCGAAAGTTGCGGTTATCGCACGTCCAGTCATAAGGATGTCATAGATCATTATTATAAAGTCCATGATAAAGGCGAAGGATTACAATGCCCTTACTGCCTCAAGGTAAGAATAAAAAATTGTCATACTGTGAATATATTTCTCCTTTGTAGCCTATCAGTATGGATTAAACAAATAATACTATTGCAAAAAGGTAATACAATTTGTGAACGAGGGTAATCCGAGCGCGTCCAATGTTCACGTTTACTTGTCGCACATGCAAAGGCACATTGTAAGAAGGGATCAAGGAAAAGGCAATAAGTGTTCAAAATGTTGTCTTTGGTTCAATCAAAAAAGTTCGTTGACGATACATCAGCGAGAATTACATGACTATGTCTTTAATTCAAGTAAGTATGTATTTATAAACCTACACTATATATTATAAAACAACTTGATATATAACAAAAAAGATGTTATAAAATCTTGATGATAGTATGAAATTCCAATATAGTTAATAGAATTATTAAAAAACACTACATTATATATAATATAATAATAACACACGCGCGCACGTGTATGTATATAAACTGAATACACAACACCACCATATATTGATCTTATTATTTTACTATACTACTTTTTAGTAATACATGTAAAATTAAAATTGCAATATATTTCATTGATGCTTATTATTATATCTTGGAAATTTGTAGGATGTTTTAAAAACAAAACAGGAATCTCTATAATATAAGGATCTCTATAATAAAGGAATCTATAATATAATGACCACGTTAATAATTTAATTGATTAACCAGAACTGAAATGTAAAGTTAATTATACTTTATATATGTGTTTATTTCTCATATTGGTTATATCTCATTTTTATTTCTTTTGAATATACTTTTCTTATTTATTGTGTGAAAAGATTATTGTTTCTATTATATTTAATAGTGTAACAAATATTTACAGAAGCGATACCATATTCTGTTAGTAAAAGTGGAATAATGGTCCCAAAAGAACGACCAGAAATGATACGATTTACTGTAGATAGTCCACCGCCCGAGTTACCACCGGACGAAAAAATACAAAAATGGAGTACTGGTCCAATAACAGTGAACACTTCCACCAGATATTTAGCATGCCAAGAATGCGAAGAAGATATTGATGAAGAAGAGCATTATCCGTAAGCATATTATTTTAAATTCAAAATAATCTTACAAACTATGTTACATAAATCATTTAATGAACAGAGGCGAACAGCGATGTCAACAGTGCCGTTATGTCACATGTTGTTGGCGCGCATTCCAAGAACATCAACAACAAATCCATAATGAAAGGCCGAAGACCAGTTTGATCGTGCCATCTCCTTTAATTAACATCCCGCTAGAAAAGAAACTACAGTGTCCGTGCGGTTACACATCGACTGACGGCAATCAATTAGGTATTATAGTAGTGGTACAAATAAATATAACAATATGTTATTGATATACAGATTAATATAAATTGGTGTCATATTGCAGCAAGACACTTGACAAAATGTAAAAAGGTATTAGCACGTTCTATTGAAGAATCGGCACCATCTGGTATGCTCGACAGTTTAGGATTAGTTCCGAGAACCTCTTCTGAGGTATGACATATTTTTATCTATAATATTTTTTTGTTCTTATCTATCTAATTCTCATTCTTTTAATTGATTATAGGAAGCTGAAGCATATGAGAAATCCAATTCATGCAATTAAATGACATAAAAACAAAAATGTAATTGCTATCAATATGAATGAAATAATTGCTGTATTAGGATGATTGAGGTATATAAACAGATATGAAACTCTTCTGTGAAAAAAAATATGTAAAACATGACTTTATCTAGTTGATAACAAGAATCTGCTATATTGAATCTTTTTTTTCGATTCTATAGCATCTAAAAAAATTGGAATAAAACTTTTATAAATTGTGTTATAGAATCAAAAAAGAATATTCAAAATTATTCTATTAATCCAGACTTATTTTGTCATATCATTGTTGTACAATATTATACATTGACATTTAAATTTACGTATGTTTTTTTTTATTTGAGCAGTTAATCAACGAAAAATAATAAACGCAAAAAACATAATAATATAGTTTAATGCTGAGTCTTCGCTTATGTTTTAAAATACATAAGCTAAATATGTACTTGTTATATATTGATATAATTAGAAAAGACATACAATAATTATTGTATGTTGTTTTGTATATTGATACTAATAGAGAATTGTGTATGTCAAATTTAAAAATACATTTTACGCACATAGGAATTATATATAAAGCAAAGGCAAGTATACTTTATAAATTACAGATACTTCCTCATTTACTGATATTTCCTCATTATAAAAATTTAGTTTATGTAGTAATATAATATATAAAGTGTATTTAGTTACATATCATAATTAAACGATTTAATTACGTTATATTTATTTTACTTACGTAATCAATAGTATATTTTAATTACACATTTTGCACATAAAGATTATTGCATTAAACAAAAGCACTTGCACAGTACAGAAGCCAATAAACTGTTTCAAGTAAACATATTTGATGAACAAGAAGTAACAATACAGAGTTTTATTAAATGTTTATTTAGTAATTACGTCTTCATGTATGAATAAGAAACGCATACATATTTACTTCTCATGTGTGTGTGTATGTCAGAGATACGAATATATAATACTAACTGACGAGATAAAACGCACGGAATTGTTTATCAATTTAAAAACTTGAGGCAAAATTTTCGATAATTATTTGCGTGAAGTTAACATACAATATAGTCCGTCATTCTGTACTTATCTTTACCTATATTCCTAATAAGCTATTAACACTTTTTTTTATTCTTTTTGTGATATTTTTCATTTTTTTTATATTTTTATATTTTTTTATGTTGTCCATTATCAAGTCAACACTAAAGAACGCATTTATTAGCAAAATCTCTTCAATGTCAACTGATTGGGGATTACCAGGTATACTATACTTATACTTAAGAATCTATACTATTAAAGAAAAGTTAATAAGATAATAAGGCTCTCTTATATGTATATATAACGATGAATATGATTTATAATAATCCTGTATTTCGCAATTTTAAGTAAATTGAAAAAAATATTTTTTAAATTATCGGTATAACATAATGTTTCTGATTTGAAACTTAATTTTTTACAATGTGCTATCCAGCAAGCACTGCCTTAGATTGGAGAGTACTCAACTTATTTAAACATATTTCAAAAAAATCTCAAAGATTTTAGATTCCCATGAAAAGTCAATTCAGTGGACAAAACTTTTTTTTACTTTATACTTTTGCAATTCTTTTACTTAACAGAAACTAACTATCCACAGAACTACAAAGGAATAATTACATCTTGCAGTCACACTTTTATTATAAAGAATATCAATTAATTTTTTTTAAAGAATATCAGTGTCACTAATTTATGTATCATTAAAAAGGATGAAAAATAAACTATTGAATGAATTTCATCGGCACTCAAACAATGCAGATATTAAATCTAGATTAGACATGATCAATAATACTTACAGATAAGGAAATGTACTTATATTAACGAAAAATATTGTGGTGATACCCAATCTGCCACGATTAACATTGAGATATATCGATAATAAATTTTCTCTAAAATTTAACAGTTTGTTGTCGCGTTCAGTTGTTAATATACGACTCCAAATTCCGTCAAATTTCGTCACGTGGGAAGCTTTGTCAGCAGCTTATATGCTCTTACAATAATTATTAACATTATGTTCAAGAGAATGAATCGATATACCCATCGAAAGCCTTTTATATACGCGTTCTACGTATTCCCGACTATGTTTTTTTTTCTGTTTTTTCATCAAGCCTCTTAAATTTAACGCCAAGGTGTCCTCTGTGATTGCCTAATGTAAATTCTTTTTTCACATTGTCAAATTTCTACAATAATTTTTGTCGGAACTTATAAATCTCCGAATTTGAAATTAATAAAATGCAAATTATGATGTACATATAGCAAAACTTAAAAATATGTAAGATAAACATTGAATCATTTTTCAGAATTTTGCAATTGTTTCCTTTTCAGAATTTCAAACTCGAACTATATGTGGTGCGGTACCTGTAATATAAAATATAACAAAATTCAAATAATTATACCTAAAATAATATAATAAATGCATAAAAAAGTGAGAACTGATTATTAATAAACAGAAAGCGGTTAAATAAATCGACTAATATAAAAGAAATTGTAGAGAATTGAGAAATTTCCAATATCTCTTCTCTTGACTTAATACCTGTGCGTTAAATTTGAGAGAGGCCGAACTGCTTTGCCGATTACTCGATGGCATAGAGCATGTAGAGATTACCAGCATCACTGCCTGGCGGTACCAAGGCATGAGTTGGTGGCAGGACCGTGAAGCCCAAGAACATGAAGGTACGAACCAGCATTGCTAGACCATAACAACAGAACGATTTAGACGGTGAATCTTTCTCGTCGACGCAAAAGTCTGTGACGTTTGTGCCAAAGAATGGCAAGCGACAAGTACCTCGATCTGATCTATCTTTACGAAGGCAGACAATGATATTGGTGCAGCGTAGTGTCTCTTCGGCGTATTCTAGGAGCGAGACAAAGCCTTCTTTTGATCCTTCGGGCAGAAGACAGCTCGGTACACGAATGTATAGACAACGGCGCCACGCTACAGTCTCCCATTCGACAGATGTACTCTCGGTTAAGTGGAGAGTGAATGTTAGACGCAATGGTTCGTTACTTCTTACAGCTTTCAACAATTCATCCTCCTGTGTGTCGTGACAAAGGAAATTAAAACTTTATTCGTCCATCGGAAATATATACTTTATTTCGCATTCGCGCAATCATAAAAAAATTATTTCTGGTTTCTAAAAGTGATTTCTACCTCCTCCTTAAAGTACGTACTTGCACAATGTGGGAGCTCACAGAGAGCTGACTCTGCTTGATCCCCACGCCGCGGCTCTCTGTGTTGACTGTAGATACAGACAATGCGGCATGGGGCACATCAGGACCACCACAGAGGCCCCACGCCCAGCGTTATACAGTAATGCTGTTGCAGTCTAGAACCTTCTTCTAGGCTCTCGTCCATGCATTTACTAGACATTTCACTGGAACATTTTTAGTTATTAGAAACATTAATCTTAAGTTTTACGTTAATCATAAATCTAATTGTAAGTTCAAAAAGAGTTTAACATTATAATATAATTAGCATACAGAATGTATATAAGAATGTAAGAATGCGTGCGAAAATAGTTCAGGATTATGGAAAAAGAGGAAAAAAAAGAAAATAAATTAATACGCAAATGTGTTATTTATTTTTTTAGCGTATATATAAATATTTGATCGACATCATGAGATAAGGGACGTTATTCTTTAAAGAGAGGATGACGTGTTTGGAGCATAAACAGTACATAGATGCCAAGAATCTTGAAATTGTTGATGAAGTACTTATGTAAGTTCAGAATACGTTTTTTTTTATCTTTCCTCCAGTCGATACAATCAACTTATTTCGAGAGTTAGATAAACCGTACGGCACATTGTTTTGTATTAGATTTTTCTATTGATAATTTCACGATCAAAATGCACGACTACAAGAATAATAAAAATCATCAACACTTTAACCGACGTTACATCGATAATATGTCGTTTCCTTGAGATCATCTCGAGAAGATAGAGACACACGATAAAGAAACGTAGAATGTTTACCTTGGCATTATTAGTGGAAATTTCTGCTGTGACGTAGCAAAATCGACAGGGAGTGTTTAATAATGACGCGTGGCGATGATCCGACCGGTCGCGCGACCAGATCTTTAGAAAAACAATTACATTCACACGCGGTTAAAGGTAAAATGAGCGACTGCTGTGCCGCGCGGCCGACGTACGCAATTTATAAGATGTGTACAACGCGTGGATGGACCGCATTACCGGGCCGTTATTGTCGGCCACGTATCGGCGTCATTAAAATGGGCATCTCGCCAAACAAATAACGCGTATTTTGCGCTTCGCAACCGAGAGAAACCGATTGCTTTTGCTTACATATTTTACATTTCTGGCCCGATACTTCGCGACACGTGCTAAATGTAACGGTGTTTCACCTATTGACATTGGAAAATGTCGGTGCTTACGTAAGTAAGCTGTGAGTGTGCACTTGCAACATTTTATAAACGAGCAATTTAATTGTGCATCAGGCAACAATTTATAAATATTCTCGGCTACTCTTGCTGCGCACTATCCAACAGATAATGCGAATAGTCAATCGTCAAACCACAATTAATAAGAATATCTTACTCATTAATATTATCATATTGTCTCATACGTTAGCATTTTTTAAACACATTAATATATTATAGAAATTTATAGTGTAACAAAATTTACACGATAAATATCCCATGTTTTGGATATTGTGATTAATAATTCGTTAAATTTATCAAAGCGTGGATCTGATAGAGAGAGAAAGAAAGAAAGAGTATTGATATATTATCAATATTTATTAAATGTTTTCCTTCAGGTGTTATGTTCCTTATTTAAAATACTCTGATTACAATCAGTACTCGAGATTGCAATTTTGGACTGGAATTATGAAAAATCGACAATAATTTTATTGACGATATCAATTGTCGCGGATCAGTTTAATATATAACACAGACTCAATTTTTTTTACTGTACGATATAAAAACGTATAATCGACAAATGAATATGTTACATATTTTATTCTACATCTACATCAACTTTAATTTAAAATGATGCAACAATAAATTTTATGGGGGATTTTTATTATAATTATTACTAAATGTATGAAAAATGTCAAAAGTCTTCAATAAAAGTCGAAGATATGATTAAAAGCAATTTCCAAGTTCAAATGTTATCGATACATAACAATAGGTCGTCTATTTACGTTCAAATGTTTAATATAGCACAATAATATTCATTATCCGTTGTGATATGTCAGAATGGGATAAAACCAGACTATACGCGGCATTGTTCAATATCTAATTTTAAAAAAATATATATATATGTAATTATATATATATCTTACGTATAAGAAGGAAACACAAAAGATAAAATTTACTATAAACTAGAATAAATCTATTGCCTTTGTTCCGTGACACTTCGCGCAACGACCTTGCGTGTTTCTGTGCTCAGAGCTCCGTTCGCGTTTTATTATTCGCTCTGGAAGCTTCTCGGAGTCGATTGGTAAATTTGATTAGAGGCGCTCTCAAGCTTCTAATATGACCATCAATTGTATTCTTCCACGGGACAAAGTGTTTTTGAGCCAATAATATTGTTCGTGATCAATCGTGTGACGTAGCAACTCGCCTTAAAGTAAATACATTGAACGAACCATAGGAACGTTTGCATTTGTTTTATGCACGTTATTTTTTATTGATTAAAATAAAAACTCAATTGTAAAAAGGAAGAAAAAATACAAATGCAAATATTACAAAATTCGTATCTGTATTATATTCGTTGTTTGAACGAATATGTATTTGCCGTTGCACGAACAAAAGGATGACTTATTCCACTTATTATCCATAACTATTAGCCACAATATGGTGACTTGCTAAATATAATTTATACAATTGGTAGAAATTATATAAGAAATATTTACGCGATAACGAGAAACTGTTTGAGATAGCATTTTAGAATTATCAGCAATGAAATATTTTCCTTATCACATAGGAATGTGAGTAATAATGTTAAAGATAGATGACGACATTTACAGTATATTAATAATCGATAGTGCACTTGTACTAAAAATGTAGATTTTATCATAAAATTTATTGAATTTATTTATTAAGAAAATTATTGAAATTTTTTAAGAATCATGAATGAACTGTACATAATGCACGTTTAGTGGCGAAATAATATAATTTGTTCACAGCAAAATAATTGAAGCTTCAGACAAAACTCCATCTCTTGTCCGCGTATCATTGCGATATGAGCATAATTTCGCATCATGTATGCGTTATCACACGTGTTATCGTCCTCGAGAAAAAAAAAAATGCAATTTAATGAAATGACGAGTCATCGTGCATTTTTCTCTTTATTCGTTTCAATCGTCGGATTTAGAACAATTCATAACGAATTCGATCGCAGCTTGTAAAAATCGTGTTTTGCTCGCGATGTCGAAAGATGTAACCATAAGATAAAGCGATATTGCTGACTAAGTATATCGATTGGCCGAGACACGAGGTAACCTGATGTGTAAAAGAAAAAAGCACAAAGCCAATGTCGCTGCTTCAACGGTCTACCGTTCGTGTTTCACACGAATGAGCACGATCGTATATTACTAGAGTGAGCTATATAAATCACACACATTATTTTCATTATTAACAAAGTGATAAAGATCTAGATAATTTGACATAGAAGGACTTGACACAGAATAATAAAACATTTTCATTTTCTTACGGAGTTTAACACAATATATTTTTCCAATTTTTTATGATAATTATTAAGCAATTGTAGTATATAATTAAACTGATAAATATAAAATATAGATGAATGAGGAAATCATTATAAAAATTGAAAATAATAAAATTATAATA
>NW_021850941.1:2697259-2702630 GCF_003651465.1 Formica exsecta
ATATATAAATATATTTTAAGTATTTTATTTCTATTGAGACTTGAATTTTTCTTCAAGCACAAGGAGCTGATTAAATAGCTGATAATATAGCGCGTAGTGATTATTATTAAATCTTTATCTCTTTTAGATTTTAATATCAGATAGATTCATTACTTTTGAGGATTAATATGTGAAACTTGGTTACGTGACTTCGCAGTTAGTTTCATATCATCAAATAGCGGAGATAAGGATAAATTAAGCAAGAAATGTTCTCAAATAAAAAACAGGATCTTACGTTCCTACGTCGATTACGCACAATTAGCTGTTTTTAAGTTAAATTTGATCGAAAGAGTTCATTAGAGAGATTATCCTATGCGTTTGAGGTATAGAAAGTTGTATAGCTCGGATGAAGAGATAGTATACCCACAAATGCTTTCATCTTGTCCAGATAAGTCTACTCAGAACAAAGAAACATTATTTCTCTCTAAATATATATTTTATGATAACTGTAGAGATATTAAAGAGATGTCTGGGATAGTTAATATATGCATCACTAAAAATATATTTGTACTTTGATCTCACTGATTATCATTATCTTTTATCAGATATCATATTGATATCATTATCTCAGCTACTTCTACTAGAAGATAACGTTACCGTTTTTTTTTTTTTTTCGATTATGCAAACATAATTGCGAATTGCAATACACAAATATAAACTCGATACGCGCTCGTTCCGAAAGCTCTATTTAATAGAAATGAAGACGTTAAAAACAACGGTTCCGCTGACGTGATTGTCTAAGTCTAACGGAACAGCTGATGAGGATACTGACGGCATATATTCCACGTATCCTCTTCACGTCTCTCTGCGAATCATTCTTGAAAAATGTCTCGCTCATACGTTCGTTATCACGAGAAATAGGATCAAATAACAATCTCGAGTCATCCACTCGCATTCTTTCAAGCCATTCGATAGCAATGACTATTATATATGCGTCTGACGCAAGCTGTTTTGTATTACAATCGCTTAACGAAAGAACGCCGCGCGACAATAGTTGGAAATAAGATCCGACAGTTTATAAACAAAGAGGTCCCGAGCACAAAGATTGTCGCAACCAATGCCAATAAAGTAAACATAAATCGGAGATTTAAGTCAACATTTAGGCTGTATCTGTTACATGTGTTGAACATTAACGTCAATCATTTTACGTTAATTTATACCTCCGACTTATGTTTACGACTGTATTGGCAATGGTTACGACAATCCTTGTGCTCATTGTCCGGCCCAGACAGAGAGAGAGAGAAAGAGGAGCAAAAGCGTAGTGGAAAGAATAAAAAAAAAAAAAAAAAAAAAAAAAAAAGAAAGAAAAAAAGGTAAAATCGCTGATCACAGAAAGGTTGCAAGATGCAAAATGGCGGAGAAGGCGAGACAAAAATGGCGTAGTTACATATACTAGTCGCGCCGCTATATATACTCACCAATTACTGGAAATTAAACTCGGCATTATCGGCTTTTTACTACTTTCACTTTTACTTAACGACCGACTGGAGTTAATACTCATACTTCTTTCTTCGTAAAATTTTGGCGGCTTTAAATGCACTGGTCCACCGCGAAATATTCGCTGGAACAGCGATCGACGAGTAATGATTGCGTGTGGCGGCTTTCGTTAAGGTAAAACTGAAATGCGCAAGATCAGAATATCAGATGCGTTCGTTACAGTGTTTCAAGTGACACTGCTGGAGCCACAGTAGGCTCGACGAGTGTAGCGCACGGCTTCGTGCCACGTGATTTTGCTTCTCTCGATATATCTCGAAAACTATTTGAGATATCAAGAAATGTTCTATACAAAAGTTTCATGGCAAAAACAGCTCTATTTAACCACATTAATACAAATTTTAAAAAATGATTTTTTTTAAGGATTATTTTTTTAAATTTTTATTAATGTGGTTAAATAGAGCTGTTTTTACCATGAAATTTTTGTATAAAACATTTTTTGATATCGCAAAAAGTTTACATATGAGGGGTGCTTTCACTTCTTAAAACCATTTTTGAGCCACAACTGAAAATGTCTTAATTCATCTATTGACCGTCCCTACATGTCTATAAAGTTTCATCAAAATCAGAATTTTCGGGTTCACGAAGTTCCCTTGTCAGTCATAAATTATTATAAATTATATATTCTATTTTATTTATAAGACGAACACAGTCAATATATTTCCAGAATCTCTTAGAGCAACTTTTTTTATTCATTGCAATATACAATATATTTTGTTGCGCATTTCGGAGACACAAATACGCGCTCATGCATAAATAAATAAGTGAATACTCTTCGCGTTCTTTTTTTAGGATATAATAGGAAATGTGGAAGATTCTCTCGAATGTACGTTTTCTAGCCACACAGAGAATATTTGAACTTGATAGAGGAAAAGATGAAAGTACATACATGGCCCATATCAGCGTAAATCAAAATGCTCAGCCTTCGCTCTGAAGACCAGTTACCTTCAAATTCTTTCAAGTATATCTTAGAAAAATTTGGAATGTCCGCGGAATTCAGATATCTCGCTAAAGATCGCACAACGATGTGTGTCTTACTATCAATATCACTAAATGCTCATAAATCGGAGTATACGTCAAGGCACAATGCGCTAGATTGTTCTTTATCTACCATTGTTTAACTAATTTAAACTCTTATATAAAAAGGGATAACCTCCTTTTCTCCCACAGTGTACATAATAGTGTTTCGTTACGATTCCATCGAGATAAATCGCCATATAGGTACACATACTATGATATGATACTTCAAAAATGAAACTGCTTCAATAGATTTGATGGCAAAATAAACGAGAATGATAATAATACTCTCTTACATGTAATTAAGTAGCTACTTAGCCGCACATCACCTGGCGAACAAAGTCTTCGTAATTGATATTACCCTGTGAATCTTCATGACCTGCCAATAATGTTTCTACTTCTTCATCGCTAAGTTTCTCACCTGTAGTAATATACAAAATAAAAATCCTGTTTCTTTTTTCATAAATGCGCATTTGCAATACGTACCGAGCGTCGTCAAAAGGTGTCGCAATTCCGCAGAAGATATAAAGCCGTTTCCGTCTTTATCGAAATGACGCAGACCCTCGATAAAGTCATCCGCTGTGTCGGACGTACGGGACTTACTGATTGCCTGGTAGATCGGCAAAAATACCTCAAAACTGATACGCTCGTCCGGTTTGTGTTGGTGAGTAAACTTCTTCACATCCGATTCAGTCGGATTCTGACCAAGAGCTCGTAATGCGTCGCCAATCTGGGACACATGGATTTTTCCATCCCCGCGGCTATCAAACAACTGAAATGCTTCCTGGAATTCTACAGTGCAATTCTACGTTTACTTTTCATCACACAAACTCAATGCTTAATTTATATTTTGTGGATATACCCATATAATAAAATAATTTTAGAAAATACTAAAATTGTTGAAGTATATTTTTTTAAATTAAAGATGTAAAAGAAGGGTAACAATTTTATATAATTTCTTTTGCCACTCTTTAAATCCATTTTAAAGTACATTGTAATTAAATCATCTAATTTAAAAGATTGCAAGCGAGTGGAATATTGATAGTCTCTCTACCAATATTCTAAACCAATAAATATAGTTTACCCTCCATAGATGACATCATTCTATTAGCCAATTCTTGATAGCTGTAGCCATACATCCTGCACTTTTTTGTGAAAGACAAGATCTACTATACTTAAAGCTATCACTACACGTAACAACCAGAATACTAGAAATTTATTTTCTATCGAACAATCTGTTCCTAATCACGTTTTGTATCAATGAAGCACATAACTCGCGAGAGTATAAAACCAGAATAATCGGCAAATCTTGATCAGAAGAGGCGGGATCGCGATTAAGTCGTCGACGACTCGCCAGCAGCTTGCTTTCAAATACCGAACCATAAAAGGCAATCCTCGGTAAGCGCGCGCGCACCAGAGTTTAAAAAGGCGATGATACTCTTGACCTGAATTAAAAGCCCGGGGGAAAAGAGCGCGGTACAGCATGGACCCCCCTTGATCGCTCGCCTCTTTTGATCTCGCTCTGCACTGACTGTTGCATACAGTCGCCTTCGGACTTACCGGCCAGCTGATCCTCGGAGTAAGACGCCTGCGAACATACACACGTAGCGATTCATTTAGACGCATGCTCATCGTGCTTGGCACGACTCGTCGTTGACGCGCTTCTATAATTCTCAACGATACTCACCATTGTTGAACGCTCCTTCGGTAATGGGCTGCAGCAGCGAAGAATGACAGATCCACACGTCACACGCGGATCTACGTATCAGGCGGTGCCCAGTGAACTCTATAGCGAAGACACTTGGTTTTCGCCAGTGGTGACGTAGAGCGGAAGTGAGTCACGATCTTAACGCGTGAATGCTCTTATCCTTTTCTTTTTAGGTCAAATTCCCGTGGAATATCGTGGACTTTGTGCAATTGCCGTGCGATCGAGCGAATGTCACAGAGTCTCTAACATTGCTCTGATCGCTCTGAAGCTGACAGACGCTGGTAGTTTTCGTTCGATTTCGTTTTACAGACTGTAGAATTTTAAGAATGGTGTCATCTATTGGCAGCTTCTGGCATTGCAACGCAGCATCTAGCGATGAAGTGTCGAATTACATCCATATTTTATAAACTGTTTCAATTCTTGAAATTTTGATTGAAATAACATTTTTTCATCGGATCAGGAGAATATCAATTTAAAAAGAATTTTATACCAGTAATTGAAAAATTGCATACAGTTCTGAAACACAAATTTTATATAATATGTACTATATATACTCGTAATAATATATATATATATATATATATTTATATAGAAAATTAATTTTATTTTACATGCGCATATACATATAAAAATACTTCGATAATAATTTATTATCGCTGTCCAAGCATCTGACACGTGGCACAAAGTGGATCTGGCCATATAGTTCCACCGGCTTTAAAACGGATCCAGTTAGCGCTGCTGTATCAGCTAGAATCATAGATATATAGACTGGATTGAGCATTGTGAGATAGACAAACGATTTTGATTTTTTAGAGGAAAATCATTTTTTAGTTTTTTATTCTATATGAAAATTATTTTTCAAGGAAAAATGTTTTTAAAAGTTACTTTTTAGAGATAAATAATAAACTTTTTTTGCGTACAAGTTGGGATTTTTTTATATACTTGGCGTNGCTTATGATTAATTTCAAAACAAGTCGATCAGTTTGGCACGGGGCACTTTTAAACTCGAAATCCATTCTGTATGTGATCGACGTTATTGCAGTAAGGGTTAAGTAGTTTTATGATGTAATATTTGTAATAAAATCCGCAATATAATTGTGCTAATTGTGCTAT
>NW_021850941.1:2709113-2711638 GCF_003651465.1 Formica exsecta
TTACCCCCACTCCTTAAATAAAGGCAAACGCTCGGTCTAGATATACTATGTCTATGCCCATAGATATATAGGCCGGTATTCATAGTCAGTTCTTATATTTAAGATCGTCTTAAGCCCGTATCAGACTACGCATTGAAGATTGAGATTGAAGATTGAAGATTGAAATTTGACCAATCAGGATAAAGAAATTTTAGTTCCTTTTGTTCTGATTAGTCAAATTTCAATCTTTAATCTTCAATCTTCAATTTTCAATGCGTAGTCTGATACGGGCTTTAGTAATATTGTAAATATGCATAAAACAAATAATTTTACCTCGCATAAACATGAATGATTTGATGGTATCCAGTTTTTATATTTGGTATTTATGTTATTATTCCATTGTACTCGGCGTTGAGTATTTCTCGGTAGTATTTTCATTACATATTCCTTCTCTGAGGAATTATTACATAATGGTATTGTGCGTCCAACCATGTTTCTTAAATATTAATTTTTTATAACAAAAATATCAATAAAATTGCTGTTTTCGTCGGCTTAACAGCTAATAACCTGACTACAGACTACTACGGACAGAGATCGCACATATCTCTTTCTCTCACACGATTTCGATTAAACATGGCGGAACTCTCCTTATGGCGTCACTCTGATTAAAGGCTCTCTAAGCTAGAAAAAGCGTCGTTCGAAAAACGGCGGCATTACCTTTCATGCTTCTTTCAGATAATAATCGTATATAGTGAAAAATTTGGGTTTTCTTTCATTATTTTCTCAATCTTTACAATATTTATCGTTGAAAATCATAAATTTAATAATTAGTATTTATTCAGAATATTAAACAAAAGTAGTAGAGATAATTTAATGTCAAACAATATAAGAGTTGTAAACTGTTGCGATTGTAAGAATTGATACTGTTAGATATTTATATATGATCTTCATATGTATACATGTATTATTTTGTTTCAATTAAAATAAACTTTGAATTAATATTTGATGCAAAATATGTGTGCATAAAGTTTGTTAATTGAGAAATACAAGTCCTTCATGTACATCGACACATTGTGATTTATAATTTGTACTCTGTAAAAATTCAAGAGATTGAAGAATACATCATAACATTGTTTTATTTACAAGTTTCAAGCATTTGTCGACATATAAGAATTGTAAAAAAAGATATCGCAGAAAATCGGTATAACAATGGACCAGCTCAAAATTATTGTTATAATCAGACAGTTATGTGCACAGTCAATCATGTATTTCATTCATTATACTACACATGATCATTTCTTTCCAGATTTTTTTATACCACCAGTGACTAGAGGACCTTTTTGACTGGCTTTTTTTGCTGCTTCGGCTAATGCTTTTTGTTGCTCTTTTTGCTTTTGCTTGAAAGCTACGTCTTGATCGTCTAAAACTTTTGATTCCTTCTTTGGTGCCTTTAAGGGCTTTTTCTTACCTCCATCTCGACCAGACATTCTAAAGCATACAAAAATTATTATATATTACAATTAACTAATTATTAATTAGAAAAAACACTAGCTTTAACAACAAATGTCAAATTAAATCAATGTAACCTCTGATGAAACACAATCAGAAAAACAGTAAACGTGTGTGTGTGTGTGATTTTAAATAACAATTATTTAATAAATAAAAATGGACATTAAATATATAATTAATACTAACACTAAATAAACAATTCATATATCACATAAATATACAGGAAATATATACTCTTAAAAATCATGCATGTAACAGTTTATACTGTCGCAAATACTATTTTTAAAACTTCTTAGAAATAAATCATATAAATATTAAAATTTTTAACTTACTTGCAATAATAATAAATGTCCAAACGGAATTACGCTTGAGATATAAACTGTACGTTCAAAAATTCGTAGAAATTGATAAATGTTTATGCGGTAAGGTTAATTTCTCGATTCGATAATAGATTGTGCTGCCATAAGTTGTGAGCTCTAAAGACTGGATGTGTTACGCTCTTTTTCCCTTATATAGATTTGCTGAAAATTTGTTATATAAGGGATGATATTGTTTTGAGATAATGTAATAAGATTGATCGAGTATAGTTATAGCAAATGTGTGGATTTGTGCAGTTTTTAATAAGACTTTATTTAAGATTTGGAGTCTGAGGATTCAATGCAATATTGTCCATTTATAGCGGAAAACAGAGAGAAGCCTGAGAGAGGCAATGCCAGCGATTTTCGTGGGACGCTTTTTCTAGGCCGTAGGGCAGCGCCGTGCATCCACTTTTAGGAATTGGAAACACTTACCCACATCCACTTTTCGGTACTGTCGGTCATTCCTCCATATGGTTCATGTCCGTGCTACATCCACTTTTCGATAAGTTCCGACTGACAACGTGTCGGGTTCGGACGTGTTTTTGCGTGCTGCGTATGTCCTTTGTCTGGACCTTTTTTTGGACTCCCTCCTCTCTTAGAGGAGTTTTGCTTATATTCTACAAACCCATAAGAAACAATGGTGTATGGGCGACTAATGCCCAACCAGCCATAAAAGAA
>NW_021850941.1:2712770-2714326 GCF_003651465.1 Formica exsecta
CATCCACTTTTAGGAATTGGAAACACTTACCCACATCCACTTTTCGGTACTGTCGGTCAAATCTCCATATGGTTCATGTCCGTGCTACATCCACTTTTCGATACTGTCGGTCATTTGGTTCATATCCGTGCTACATCCACTTTTCGATCTTTTCGATAGTACCAGGTAGTACCATAGATTAATAGACAGATAGCCATAGACATAGTATATCTAGACCGAGCGTTTGCCTTTATTTAAGGAGTGGGGGCCGATTATATTAGAGAGAAACCTGAGAGGGGCCACGCCGCCGTTTTTCCTGTAACGCTTTCTCTAGCCGGTACAGTGGCGTTAACTGGATCCATTTTAGAGCCGCCGGAACTATGTGGCCGGATCCACTTTTCGGTGCCATGGCAAAACGATCGATTGGTGCATGTCCATGCTAGATCCACAATTATAGATCTAGCATGGACATACATCAATCGGCCGTTTTAATCAAAAATACGAAAATATTATAGATTTGTTAATATTTTATGTTAGCTGCGCGTGATTTATTTTTATTTTAATACATATTATGGACGGTATATGTGTTATTGAAATTATTATAATTATTTTATGTATATCATCTAATGTAAAATATATGTATAATGTATATTATATATGTATAATATATGTTATTATATTAAAATATTTTTTTATAAGTATTGAAATTATTTTATATACGCGCACATGTAAAATATTATTCTCGCAAAAGAGAGAAATAAATAATAACTTTAGACTTTAAGAAACTAAATTTATTCTAGAGTAAATTGTAAATTGTAAAAATTGTAGTGAATAAAACAATCCTTGTAAAACAAAATAAATTATTGTGTATAATTTTGTAATCTTTATAATGTCGAGTATGATAAATAAAATTAATTTCTTTCTCTAATACAAAATAACATCTGCAAAAAATATTTTTTACCTTATCTATTATCCTTAAACAAAAGCATTTCAAGCAATTACAAATGATATTTGTAATGTAGAAATAAAAAGTTTATAAAGTTTTATGTGAGAATGTTATATGTTATATAAGTATATTGATAACGTTGACATCAATTTTAACAATACACATTTGCTCAAGAGAAAGTGCTTATTACTCTATCGCTTTGAAAACTAGATGTCGAGTCCAAGTTTTCGAAGATTTATCTTCTTTTTTTAAATTGCTATTGTATCTCATTCTTAATAGACTTTTTTTAAATATTTATTTGAATGTATGATATTATTAATTATATGATATTATATTTAATAAATGCAATAGTTTATAGAAGAGATATTTTAAAGTTTTATATACAGGGTGACCAGTAATGACCGCCCACTAAGTACATAGCGTCATTCCTTACCAAAAACTGAGTCGAAAAGTCCCGAACTTTTTTTATAACGCTTAATAAAAAATAAAAAAAGTAAAGAATTAATTTAGAGTGGAAGAACCTTCGAACAAGAATGTTTACACCATCTAAAATAATTTTTTTTTGATTAAAAATGATATAAAAAGGAAAATTAATTAAATGGATATTATGGATGTCTAAATATTATTGATT
>NW_021850942.1:0-16388 GCF_003651465.1 Formica exsecta
ATATATATATATATATATTTCTCTCTCCTTTTTTCTTAAAATAAAATACATTTAAAAGCGGTAAAAAAAGATGCAAAGAATAAAGATTGTGATTGTCTAATCGACCTCCTCGATTTCAATTCCTCAAACGAAATCGTCCGAACGGCTTTGTCCGAATCGCGTGCCATCAGGTGGAACTGGTGTTTCTGGTGGACGCGTCCGGTTCGGTCGGCGCGGAGAATTTCCGCAGCGAGCTGAATTTCGTGACGAAGCTTCTCTCGGACTTTACGGTAGACGAGACGACCACGCGGGTTGCGGTGGTCACCTTCGGCGGCAGGGGCAATGTGTACCGTAACATCGATCAAATCTCACTGCACGGACCGAACGATCACAAGTGTTATCTGCTGAACAAGCAGTTCAACAATATCACTTATAGCGGCGGAGGAACTTACACGCGCGGCGCTCTTCTCGAGGCGCTGGTAAGTGTTTTGTATTTCCATCCAGGAAAATGCCGCTATGTTGAAGATGTGACAAAACAATAATAATAAATTACTGCGATTCACTGAAATAATATAGAAAAAAATCGCTCGAATTCGGAAACTACTAGCTGCTCGTATATTTTTATTTTAAGACGATCCTTGAGAAAGGTCGCGAAGCGGCGAACAAAGTGGTGTTTCTGATAACCGACGGCTTCAGCAACGGCGGCGATCCCCGACCCGCCGCTGATCTCTTGAAGAATACGGGCGCGACCGTGTTCACGTTCGGCATTCGTACAGGAAATGTAGAAGAGCTGCACGACATCGCCAGCCCACCCGGGTACACGCATAGTTATCTTCTCGACAGTTTCACCGAATTCGAGGCTTTAGCGCGACGCGCTCTACATCGCGGTGCGCATCTTATATCATAACTGAACATTCTCTTTGAAAATTACACATATTTATATATAAAACATTTTCTTATATAAATACTTGATATATATAAAAAAAAAGATAAAGATCAATTTTAAAAATAGAAAAGATATTTAAAAATATATTTATGTTTATAATGTATATAAAATAGATATATATAATAAAATCTCTCAAATATATTTAAATTAAATTAAAATGATTAGATTTGAAAACTGGACAGTACGTGCCCGTGACTCTATCGACTGATTGCAACAGTCTCTGTTCGGCTGCCAATCGAACCTGCTGCGATGATTTAGCGACTTGCACCTGCGGCACCGCAACCGGGCGTTATGCCTGTATCTGTCCGTCTGGTTATTTCGGTTCCGGTCTTAAAGGTTTCTGCCAACGTAGGTGAAAAAGGGAAAATGCGTTTCAAATCTCTATTTTTGTGATTTATTTAATTTTTCTGATTATTATATACTTAATTACTTATATATATATATATATAATTAATGTTTCAACTTCGATTCTTTTTTCTAAATTTTCCGAAATTTTCTTCTTTTATGTGCTCTCGTGATAGCTTGTCCGAACGGAACGTACGCTTCTGGAAACGCTTCAGGGGATTCCACCGCTGTATGCGTACCCTGCCCGGATGCGAATCACGTTACAATCAAGGTTCCCGCGACCTCGATACTTGACTGTGTGTGCGCTTCCGGATTTACCACGGATGATTATAAATGCGAGGGTAATATCGTGTATATATCGTTTGCATTCGATAAACCTACAGTCATCGTTCTAGATTATCGCCAATAGACTGACAATTAATAATTGTACGAGAGGTAAGAATAAATCTCCGAATTAAACGTACCTTGAAATGAATTACTCTGGAATAACAAAATTTAAATTTTTTTTTCTGGTGTCAAACACAAAACTCTTGCCTGCCGCGAGTGTCGGTATATTTCCCGAAATAAAAGTTACGTCTTTGGAAGGAATAGGATAATTTACAATGTACGAGCCATACTTCTCCAGGCGAAACTCCGGTTTCGATGCGAGCCAGCCGTACTGCGTGATTAGGTCACAATATATCGAATTACATATAGAAATGTGTATACAAAAATATTTAAATATAATAAATAAAACAAAATCAAATTAAAAAATAGAAAATATATATATTATTTTAGAATACTTGTTACGTATCAATATAATTAATTAATTCAATATATACCTCGCCGCTAGTTGTGATCGGTATCGGCAAGCACGTTCTCTCTTTTTCGATAAACGCATCATCCTTGACTTTATCTTTGGCAGTTCTCTCTTTATACAATTTATTCAGTCCCTGTTGTAGTTTTCTTCAAAATATTTCGGTCTTGTTTGATATTAATATCGTATAAAATATTGTACATTTGTATTTTTAATAAACGCGCACTCACTCGTATTCCTTCAATAACGGCTCGTACTTCGCAAACCATTTCGTCTGCCTCGATCGCGATTTCTTTACGTCTTCGGTCAAATTTCGAAACTCCGCGACGAAATCGCAGACATTCCGACCACGTATATCCATTAAATGTCTAATCTGATAAATGTGATAAAAAAGAAATACTAAACTTGAGGCTGTTCGCGGTTGGTAAATAGATCCGATTAAAAAGAAAGACTCTTGGCGGTTGTCAATGCAAATATAACGTGAAATTATTCGCAAATGTTACAGAAGAATATAATATACAGTAGATATATTTTCCAGCTATAACGTGCCCGAAGCTAAGAGTTCCTGAAAATGGCTATCTAGTAAAGGCGAGCGCTTGCAGCAACGTGGTGCATGCGGCATGCGGCATAAGATGCAGAATCGGTTTCCATCTCACGGGAGATAGCATTCGACTTTGCGGGAAGGATGGCTCTTGGTCTGGCAATGAGCCGCAGTGTTTATGTAAATACTTTCGGAAAAAATGTTAAAAAAGGAGCGGAAGATTAAAAAATTTTAACGCCAAGTTAGACAATGTCGAATTAAACTGAAGAATTGTCAAAAAATTGTCTTTTATAAGCGATCTTTTTTACGAATTCCTACGAATTGTAGTATAATTAATTAATATTTTTTTATCTACTATTTTAAAAACAACGTGGAATTTTTTAATACATTGAACAATACATTTGAACAATATATTTTTTTCGCAGTGAAGACGTGCTCGACTCTACGCGCACCCACACACGGCCATATGAAGTGCGAACATGACGAGAATTATCAGCACCAATTCGAGGAGAACTCTACCGTTTATCCGATCGACACACGTTGCCAGTTCAAATGCGATGTCGGCTATCAGCTTCGCGGCAGCAAAGTGCGCAACTGTCTACCCTTGTCCCGGTGGGACGGTCTGAAAGTTACTTGCAAGGGTAAAAACGACAATGTTTCGATATTAGTTTGTACCACAAGATGCATGATATTGAAGAAAGCATTATCTCCCCGGTAGCTGTAAAATGCGAACCTTTACCGCGAATCGCGAACGGAAACATCATCCCGGAAATCTGTACCAGCCCGACGAAAGTGTCCTTCGCCACCAATTGCACGATTATTTGTGATAAAGGTTTCGTCCTGGAAGGACCCTCCAGTAGATCATGTAGCGGACGTACAGGGATCTGGTCACAACGTCACAACGTTAATCAATGCGTTGGTTAGTCAACTATAAATGAAGATTAAAAATAATTTTATCGTAAAACATAAATTTTTTATTATTTTCTTTTCTTTATACAATTAAAAATTATCAAGAGATTAAATTTAAATATTCAATTTTAACATTTTGTTTTTTTTTTGCTTTTATAATACAATTGAATTTTGAACGTAATGTAGACAAGATGCCGCCCTTGATAAAGTGCCCGTCCGACATCGTCGCGGAAACCGTGAAAGGTCGAAATTACGCGTATGTGAATTGGACGATACCCAAAGTGACAGATAACGCAGACGCGTCACCTATTTTGTGGACGAAACCGTATATTGTCCTGCCTTGGAAGGTGAAAATCGGTACACGCATCGTCATGTACATAGCGCAAGATGCGAACGGCAACAAGGCCAGATGCAAATTTAAAGTCAAAGTCCTTGGTAAGTTATATTTATATAAATATATATTTAAGAATTATGTACTTGAAAAATATATTTTAAGAGAGAAAATAGAGAGAAGTCGATCAATAAATAGCTAGATAAGAGATACGTCTGACAAATATTTTTAAATGATCGTAGACAGAGAACCGCCCACGATCGAGAACTGCGTCGAGCCGTCGATTTTCTATACCGATTTCGTTAATGGTCTCGATAACGTGACGTGGGACGAACCTGTCTTTTATGATAATTCGAGGACCTTGGTGCGGGTTAACCAGAGCCATCAACCTGGCGAGAACACCTTTCCGATCGGTCAAACGAGAGTCTTCTATAACGCTACCGACAAGTATGGCAATCGGGCGAGTTGCATATTGAATATTACAGTAGAAGGTATACTTATTTTGAAGAATTAACGACTATATATATTTGCTATAATACATAAGAATTCTACATTATGTAGAAATCTCCGAATAGCTTTTTAATAATAAATTCTCTGACGAATTTGGAGTCGATTTTTTCTTAACGAAAATGTCAAGAAAAGTTATTATTTTTTGCAAGTTTCCAATTTTGTCTATATATCATATATCTTTATAACTATACTTCAAATTAAAATTCTATTAACTTTATCTGAAATTAATTAATAAATATGATTTTTAAACAATTTTTAATTTCAATTAAAGCATAGTTTGTGAAAAGTTTTTTTTACAATTGTTTATAATTCGAAAGCTGTTGTTCCATATATAATTTTTTTCGTAGATATATGCAAAAATTTGACAGCACCCACCAATGGGCGGTTAAATTGTTCTTCGAAAGATGATCATAAAATGCAATGTGTTATAACTTGCGAGAATGGCTACGATTTTGCACTCGAACCAATAAATTTCAACGTTGTCGATGACCAGCTGTTATTAAAATGTAATTCTAGCGATCATATATGGGAGACCAATTATCTACCGGAATGTTCAGGTATTTACATTACATTTATCAAGAATTATCGATTACTCATTATTTTAATTGAATTATAGTAATACAATGATGATGATATTCTACATGAAATTATATGATTTTGTTTATTAATAGAAGCGCGAATATTAAAGACGATATCTCAGGAGGGAAATGTAATATTGCAAGGCAATGGAAGTACAATGTGCGACAATAAAACAGGTCTTCACGAAGTGAGCGTTTATATTTAATATAATATATATAATAATAAATTAATTTATAAATATATAGAAAGACATTTTTGTGTGTACAATATGTTGTTTCTTGTAGTTAAGTGATAATATTATTGACGATATAAAATTAAAAGTGTTGGATATCTGCGACAACGATATCGAGTGCAATCTGATCTCCTTTAATCCTGAGTGCGAAGACGATCTTTCTACATTAAAGAGTTTCGAGGATAATTTGATAAGAAGACGAAGATTCAATCATGAATCTAGGATTATTTCTAAAAATAATAAACTGCTCGAGAGATTGAAACGTGCAATTAAATTAAGTTCCAACACCAATAAAGATAAAACCAGACCTAAGCAAAAAAAAGAAAAGATAGAGATTAAATTTAAGTTTATAGGTAAAAGCTATATAATTTTATTCGGGCTCTATCCGTTATTCGAATAATACAAAAAATCATTTCTACAGGCAGAATAATCGAAGAAAACTTCGAAAATCCTAAACGAGGAGTGCAAAAGTTGAGAGAGAAAATCGATGTGATGAGGCACATGGGAAAATTGGATTTATTCAACAACAGAACCAACCAGGAAATTGCGAAATTAGCCTTGAATTTGCATCTCGTATTCAAGGAGCCTCAAGATCTCTGTGATTCCGGAAGTGTGCTGAAGAAACACAATTGCGGTAAGTGTGATGTATGTGTATATGTATGTGTATTTTTTTTATTATATATTAATTCCTTCTATAATTAATATATTAATTTAATATACAATATTTCAGTTAACTCTCTTTTTATTAATATAATAATTTATATAAAAAAACGTATACAATTATATGTGTGCAACAATTTGTCTATATATATCTTGTATGTGCGCTATGCGTTTTTTATGAATACGTTTTTACATTTTTTTCAGTAAAATGTCCCGCGGGTACTTTTTACAATGCCACAATTAGAATTTGCCAACCGTGTCCTTTCGGACAATATCAAAATGCAACTGCTTCGTTAAAATGCATATCTTGTCCGGAATATACTTTCACGAAGAGGATGCACGTGAAATCGCTGAAAGATTGCATTCGTAAGACTAGTTAGATATATTGTTTTCATATATTATTTGATATATTATATATGCATATTCTCGATTCTTTGTATAGCTATGTGCCGACCAGGATATTATTCTCGGCATAAACGCTATCACGGATCGCGTTTAGCCACGGAACCTTGTTTTGCGTGCGACATCGGTTTCTATCAACCGAGCTATGGACAAACTCAATGCTCACCGTGTCCGTTCAACATGACGACAGAAAAGCGGGGTTCTGCAAATATTGATGATTGCTTGCCGATACACGATAAGGAGATCCAGGATTGTCGGACGGATCCGTGTTTAAACGGTGGACAATGTGTGGTTCAAGACGAAAACAGTTTCGCTTGCGAATGTCAGGAATATTATGTGGGTAAGATGTGGTTGTTTAATCGCAAAATTATAAGATGATAATCTTAGCAACAAGTATTGTTCATCTCTCTTTCTAAATTTAAATTTTTACTTTTTATTTTTTTTTGCTGTTATATAAATAAGATTAATTATACATACAACTTTTTCAGGATCGAAATGTGAAGAATTCAAAGATCCATGCAATTCTTCGCCGTGCTTAAACGAAGGAGTGTGTAAAATACAACGACATCCCAATAATTCTGCGATATATGAGTGCACGTGCAAAAGCAGTTACACAGGCGTCAATTGTGAGGTAAACGAGAATGCATCGCGGAGCGGACAGATTTACAATAAAAAATAATAAGTTTTGAATAAATAAAACAGAACAAAATGTATGTGCTTTCTCTTGCAGATTTATATAGACGAATGTTCCACTAATCCTTGTCAGAACGGTGGGAAATGCGCGAGCACTGAGAGTGATTTCGCCTGCGAGTGCAAAGATGGATTCGAAGGTACATCTATCTTCGCTAATACATTGACAACGAATATTTTTCTGTTTCATTGTTTAGGTCAGTTTTGCGAAATTCTATTGGATCACTGCGAGCTTATGCCTTGCGAGGAGGGGTCCATATGTCGCACCGTCAACGGAACCTGGCGATGTTTCTGCAAACCCGGATTCTTGGGCCGCCACTGCAATCTATTGCCTTGCGACTGGTTACCGTGTCACGTAAACGCGATTTGCGTAAACGTAGAGGAGGAAAACGCGACACGAGAAAGTTATAGGTACATTTAATGGTAATTTCGCGAGTATAAAAAATTATAATTATATATTTATGATATGTCCAATCGCTCCTAGATGCGAATGTCCCGACGGATACACTGGAGAGGACTGCGCAATCAGGATCGATTACTGCGAGAGTTCGCCTTGCTTAAACAATGGGAATTGCATCAATCAGATGCACAATTACACTTGTGATTGCCCGATGCTTTTCACAGGAAGCAACTGCGAAACTGGCAAGTTAAAACTTTAATATCGCAAGAGTTTTAATATCACGAAAATACTTTGTTTGATAAGAAGTTCTTTTTTAAATTTGTGTCACATAATATATATCTTGTTATATATATTATATAATTTATATTGGATTATTCGGAAAGTCTTCTATAGTTTATATATTTTTATTTCCTATATCTTTCTCATAAGAGAAAGAGATTAGGAAACTTTCCGAGCAATCCAATAGTAGATACAAAGCATTTTTACGATATCAATTGAGAAGATCACATCTTTTTTAATGGCCGCAGAATTGTTATCCAATTATGTGATGCACTTTACAAAGTCCAGTACGACGGATTACGTCATCGTGAAAGGACCCGCGAAAGATTTTTCTGAGGTAAAAAAAAAAAAAAAAGAAAAGAAAAAAGGGAATTAAATGACTGATATATCGTTAAATTTATTAATTGCAGTTGTCCGTTTGTCTGTGGCTACAGTCGATGGACACTTTTAATTATGGTACGGTGTTATCGTACGCGACGACGTTCCATGACAATGCTTTCACATTAACGGATTATAACGGGTAATTATATGTTCGCGGAAACTTAATATATATGTTTTATCGAAGAGTTACGAAAAATACATTTTTCCATGTTTTTTATAACACAAAATAAAATGTTTTGGCACAATCTATTCGAGCAAATTCTCCGCGGATTAACATCCTTGCGCAGATTCGTCTTGTATATTAACGGGCAAAGAGTCGTGACCGATGTTAAAGTCAATGATGGTTACTGGCACTTCCTGTGTGTTACTTGGGAAAACGGATACGGCACCTGGCGCGTATTTGTCGACGGGATCCTCAAGGACAGTGGCACTCGTTTAGCTCAGGGAGTCGTCGTACAAGGTAAAGCGATATATAGAGTGTTAGCTTTCGTATAACACAAAAATAATATTAGGAATAAAATATAGAATTGCAAACAAATTAATGCAAAAATATCAAGATTACAGTAGTGATAGTTTTCATATTACAACTTTAATATCAATTTTTTTAAAATTATGATGCGGTGAAGCATATTTGAGATCGAATTTGTATGAAAAACTCTATCAGATATTTTCTTTTTGAAAAATTATTTTATTGAACTATGTTATATCAAAAATAAAGCAACAAACGCGAATTATACGATTGCAATTATTCTGTCTAGCCAATGGATCCCTCGTTATTGGACAGGAACAAGATCGTCTAGGTGGTGGCTTTTCTGAATCGGAAGCATTTTTGGGAAAACTCGGCTTACTAGATATATGGAATGTAGTTTTAGACGAGAAGAACATTACAGCGCTATGGAACAGTTGTGAAAAATATCACGGGAATGTCGTGGCCTGGGTGCAGATGCAGCAATATATTCACGGCGATGTTGTGGTAATTATAAGCGCGTTAAGCTGTACAAAGCTCTCGTTCGATGTTAGCGATAGACCGTAATAAGCAATGATTGTCTCACAATATCCTCAGATCTTAGCTAGCCCGTTTTGTCGCGGCTGCCCCTTACCCACAGTACCGTTCAAAGGTAATATTAACGTCAGCGAAGACCTATCGGAAGTAACGTATTATTGTGATAGCGGATACGTGATTCGGTTCGTTGGTGAGGAACATCGGTCCCTTAGTAGAAGATGTCTCAAGCATGGCCAATGGGAGGGACACGATACGCCAATCTGTACAAGTAAGTTTACTGGATCCTCTTAATATAAAAGAGATCAACTATTAAATTAAATATTTAATTTGACGACGATTAATTGATGACGATTCGATATTGTATGAAGAAACTCAAGATTCTGATTCACATTCAAGAAATAAGATGCGGATTTCCGGGATACTTTCCGCGAGGATATATTTATGGCAGATCGTATTCGTTCGGGGATGAGATTTACTATTTTTGCGCTGATGACTACGAACTTCGAGGGAACCCTCATCGAATTTGCAATTCAGACGGAAAATGGACTGGGCTGTCTCCAATCTGTATAGGTAGCGCGATTGTACGAAATAAAATATCCCTGTTAACCATAAATTAATGTCCAGTTGCTTCCTTCATTATGACAAAATAAAAAAAAAAACGATTATTTTAAAATTAGAAGCTTTCAACTCCTTCGCAGAAAATATCATCCCTTATCTTTTCAATTCAAGAGAAAACCAGACTTAAAGCGCGATTGATCTATTATTCTTCGATTGAATATTTTTTCAATATAAAAGCTTGTAAAATAAGAAACTAAATAGGCAATTATAATATATATTAATTGTATATAAAAATAAGAGCATAATTCAATATTCTACAATTTCAAGAGCTTTAATTCAAATTGACTCTCCGATAGGAATGACGTGCAAAAACTTGCTAGCCCCCGAAAATGGAGATATAGAATACATATTGGAAGAGAATGAGAGAGATGATATCACGATATTACAGGTATGTATATGCTTTATACTTTGTAAAAAAGATGCTGTATTATGAGCCGCATTTTCAAACGAATTGTCAATTATTTCAGGCCGGCCAGCAATTGGAATTCAAATGCAATCCCGGATATCTTTTAAAAGGAGAGAGATATTTGACCTGTTTGGAGACCGGCATTTGGGATTACGAGAGACCATCCTGTATACTTTACGGATGCCCTCCGCCGAAAAAGTGCGTTTTAAACATATATGGCACGATTCACCCTTTTTAAATTAGGTCAAAGATTTATTCAAAGAAAAAATATTGTGCATGATAAAAATATTTTCGTTTAATAGAACATTTAAAACTGTTTAATATATTCTTCGAATATGTAGAATAAAACACGGGTACATCGCCTTCGCAAATTCCGACAAGTCGAACCGGACTTCCGTTTACAATCCCGAGGAGAATACAATCGACGATCTCTCCAAAAGAACGTATCATTACGATGATGTCGTTGGATTCTTTTGCCATCACGGCTACAAATTTCGCGGAAGTTACAGTCTATTGACGGAATTCAAACTGCAGTGTGCCGCCAACGGCAGCTGGATTGGTTTCGTTCCCGATTGCGTTCCGCGCGTATGTCCTTGGCCGGATCGCATGAAAAACGCGAGAATCTTCCTCAGGAAACAAGACAATATTACAGTCGAGATTCCCGTGGAGAGAAACGCGATGTCCGAATCCATTGATCGTATAACAAGAGACAACGAGGAAGAGATCTCTCCAGAAATGTTCGTTTCCGGCGTGGAAATTGTTATCGTCTGTGATTCGGGATATGAATTGATCGGAGACAAAATCAGAATGTGCACCAACGAGACTTGGTCTTCGACTTTCGCTTCTTGCGTGCCGCATAATTGTTCCATTGAAGATCACCCGCTTTTTAAGATTTTCAAAAAATTGGAGAACGAAAACGACGTAATGTCACGACGAATATCATTTGAATTTGACGAAAAATGGCACGGCACGGACAATGTCACGGGCACGTATAAACAATTTGAGATCTTTGTAGAGGGAAAGGCTTACGGGCAACGTATAATCTTAGCGTGTCAGAATGACACGCGGATGAATCTGAACAAGCTGGTTACTAACGAGATAGTTTCGAATATAACTTGGACATGTAACGAGATTGGAATATGGATAGTTTTGGGTTTATCGCTAAAGGAATCTGAACTCGAACGGCTGTTGAACGACTCGACGTATGTCTGCGATAGATCATGCGCACCCCCGGAGGTAATTCGAGCACAAATTTCTCGAAACATTAACGGATAATATTATTATTAAGATAAAAGACATAAATTTAAAAATGAATATTTTTTAGATACCAAAATATGGGTACATAGATAATATTAATAACACCGATGATATGAACAATCGTAAGGCGATCGACAATGTCGTCATCTTCAAATGCCGTCACGGATATGTTCTCGAAGGTGACGAACGGTCTGTTTGTTTACCGAATGTCACGTGGTCCGCTTTACCTTCTTGCAAACGTATGTTAAACATTTTTTCTCTCTTAAGATTGAAAATTTTAAACATTTCTAAATCCCTATATATTTTTAACATTTCTAGCTGTAGCGTGCGGGGAGCCGCCGATCTTCGCGAATACGATACTCAAACCAGACATTAGCGAAGGAACTCAGAACTTTATTTTTGGTAATATGATTTCTTATCAGTGCGTCCCGGGCTATCGTATATTCGGACAAACGACTTTGAGATGTTTGGGAAGCGGAAAATGGTCGAGAATGAACGGCAGATGTTCGAGTGCGTGTATAAATAATATGCAGTTTTAAATCTATCCATCTTACTATCAAAAAGTCACCAGTCTATTTAAATCTATATTTACTATTTTCAGAAATATCATGCGGCAAACCGCAGATCCAGCATGGAATCATGCTCCATGGCCGTTCTTATCTATTTCAAGATCAATTGACCTACGTGTGTCCTAATGGTAAAAAGCAGGGAGTAATCACATGTCAAGCCGACGGAAGATGGAACGAGTCGCCGAAATGTAACGAAAATAAAGGCACGTAACTCAAACAATGGTTGAAGTGATCTTTTTTTTCCGCACAATTCAGTAAAACATTTTCGCTTTTAATAACAACACATATGTTTTTATTTCTTTCTGACTTCTTGTATCAAGATTCATGAATGTGATATAGAAAACGTAATCACGCAGTCTTATCACGAAATAAATAACTCAGTTTGGGAGATTTCCAGAAGTACATACAGATATGCGGTAATACCTTATCTAAATATTATTTATGCACAATTTTTTTGTATTGCAATGGTAAATTTCAATTTATCGTACTCTTCTCTCGAGAATACATATATTTTTATCATGTTTAACTGTAAAAGTTGGTGTATATCGATACAAATAATTCTCATCTCAAAAATTGGCATTGTGTTGAATTCGCATATTTGTGTACAATAGTTCATCAATACTGGCCACGATAGATACTACACAAATTCAATTGTACATTTTGTTCATGTTTCACGCTTCAATTAGATAATCAAAGAACCAGAATATAACATATAATGATTGGATAAAATATCTCTTACACATACAAAGTTTGACATAATAAATTATGTTTTAGTATAAATATCATTTGGACATATCATACAAACATATCTGTGTATTATTATATGAGGAAGAACAATAAAGATAAATATATGTGAAAATAATTTTTTGTATAAATGTTTTATATATCAATTTACGCCTAACGAGTTGATATCATATAAATGAAGCACCTTCAGTAAAATAGGTACATTATTAGCATGGCTACATCAGAGAGAGAGAGAGAGAGAGAAATCATACTACTAATGTAATACGTCTCTCGAAATTATTGTAAGATGTAAATATATTGTTTGACAAAATTTTCATTGTCTATTATTGTTTGCTTCATACTAATTTTATGGTAATGTATCTACTATATTATATAATAAAAATTAAATGTCTTAGTTCAAGACTGTCACTTTGACAGTCAAAGATAATTTTGACAGAACAAGGCTATACAAATAATGTATCATGTAGACATTTACATGAATAAATACATGTTCTAAATGCTGTAAACAATTCCTCTGCAAATTAAAGACAAATTTTAGCCATACTAACTTAATTGCTTGTCTAAATCGAAGACCATAATCCTTCAGAGCTCCTTCTTTGAGTTATTGCTGGAGTATTTAGGTTTGAGCTCCTCGATTCGTTTAATAAAGTCTGTCTTTTCTATACAACCATCACACGTCTCTTCCCAGTCATTCAGAATCTTTTTCAAATCGCGCACTTTGAGCTTCTTTAGATTCACCGTGTTGAGATCAATTTGTTTTTCTAAAAAAAAATTTTATATTGCACACATATACCTTACATCTTGTATTTACTTAAAATTTACAAGAGTTTGTAAAAATTATACATACCAAATCTCAGGTCGCATATTTGAGCATCTTTCTTCTTCAACTTCTCGCATATCTTGTTTGCAGGCATAGACCATGACAATGGTTTACTCAGCTCACCTAAAATACCAGTGGCAGACTCTTCCAATCCACCTAAATAATAACACTAGAAGCACATAATAGATATAGTTTTAATTTGAATAATTATTTTGAATTTGAATAATCTATAAAGATTTGTTTTACTTACAAATCTATTTTCTTTTGATTTGGTGCCTTTACAGTATTCTCGAAACTTTGTTTCAATCTTCTTGGGATCACTTTTAATGTCTTCTGTCAATGTCTGACTAAATTTATCGACAACAGCAACACATACTATAAAATAACATAGAATTGAGGAAAGCTATAAGAGTTTGTATAAATTAAATATAAAGGTCAAAAGATACTTACCTTCGCAGTCACCTTCTTTCAATGCTGTAATAGCACACACAATTCCAAGAAATATGGAAAGTATCAACGATACTGAAGCATTCATTTCTCTTTTTTTCGTTTTCTGTTAAAGATATTATTGTCAAATCATTAAAAAATATGCAGAAATAGATATTTGTGACTCTAGTATTGTTCAATTAATTAGTACATATAAACAAAAGATATTAAATATATTCATTCTTTGCGAAAAAGAGCACGAGAAGATCAATTAGAACATTTTTTTAAATATTGAAAATTTTCGCTGCCCGTTCATTTATTAAATATCTCGACCTTTTCATTCATCTTTTATTTTAGATTTAAAATACATAAGAAATTCATTCCAACTCATATGAATTTTACGTGAGATATTATTGGTATGCAGTAATTATCGACAAGAAAAACGCATACGAGAGAATAACAAGATTGCAGAAAAAAAAAACGTAACGTCTCAAATATCGTGAGACCATACATTAGGTTATTTGAAATAAGCGTGCTACATACCCTTACGATCGATGTAATAATCAACGTATCGTCGATATAAAGTCTTCGTCGTTCGATAAATCAGCGACGTGTAATGACTTTAATTCATCCACTTGATTTTTTAACAAATATCCTGCGAATCTCAACGGCCGTTTATTCCGCGCACGACTTTATACACGTTGGCTTCTGTCAAAAACCCGGAATCCCAGCTGGCGCACGTCGATTGGTTGTGACGTTGCGATGACTCATAAACACTGACAATCAACTGTATATATACTGGCTTGCGTTCAAAAATTTACTCGTCAAAGAATAGCGTTTGATTGATCAATCAGAACAAAAGGAGCAGAAATTTCTTTATTTTAATTGGTCAATCAAATACTACTTTATCTTCCTTTAAGCGCATGCGCATTAGTGTAAATAAATATCTGATGTAATATTATCGGAGAGGTGATCTCCCTTCTTTACTCTCTCTAGTTTTAGACAATATGGCGGTACGCAGAGAGGCCAGATATAACCTCAATCCCGAGAAGTCTTCGAAGAGAAGCAACAAGGGTTGGATAGAAAATTGTTTGGAATTATGGCGACAGCTCATCTCGTTGCTGACCGATCCGAAGAAGCTGTCGTTGATAACCAAATTCTTCATCCTCGCCGAAATAATTGTGAACATATTGGTCATCGAAAACGTGTCGTACACCGAGATCGATTGGAGGGCCTATATGCAGGAGGTGGAAGGATTCCTGAACGGCACCACGGATTACTCCAAATTGCGAGGTGATACCGGACCGTTAGTTTATCCCGCCGGATTCGTCTACATATTCTCCGGTCTCTACTACGTGACCTTGCGCGGCGCCGATATAAAGACAGCGCAATATATCTACGCGGCTGTATACGCGATCACGTTGATGCTCGTGTTTAAAATTTACGCCAGGACTAAAAAAGTGCCGCCCTACGTGCTGATTCTGATGTGCTGCACTTCTTACAGAATACATTCGATATTTGTTTTGAGGCTCTTTAATGATCCGATAGCGATGTTATTGCTGTACGCGAGTTTCAACGCGTTCCTGGACAATCGCTGGTACCTGGGTAGTGTACTGTACAGCCTCGCCGTGTCTGTCAAGATGAACATACTGCTATTTGCTCCAGCGCTTCTTGTCGCTTATCTGTGTGTCCTAGGACTGTTCAAGACATTGATACATTTAAATATTTGCGCATTCATACAGTTGATTCTTGGTCTTCCGTTCCTATTGGAGAATCCAATCGCGTACATAAAAGGTGCTTTCAATTTGGGTAGAATCTTTGAGTTTAAATGGACTGTAAACTGGAGGTTTCTGTCAGAGGAGGTATTTGTTCATCCGTACTTTCATAATTTTTTATTACTTCTGCATGTGTTAATGTTGCTCTACTGTTTGCGCATTTGGATTATTTACATGGAATCATACGCAAAATTGAAAGATGTGGAGAAGAGCTTGAAGTCTCAGATTCCTAAAAAAGAGAAGATAGATATGTCTATTGTAAGCCAATTGCTTGTTTATCCTCTCTTTCTTGCGAATTTCATTGGCATCATGTTCAGCAGATCGCTGCATTATCAATTTTACGTATGGTACTATCATACATTACCATACATCGCATGGTGTACCAAATATAAGACTGTTATTAAATTGACTATCTTGGGTATGATTGAGTTGTGTTGGAACACATATCCAAGCACAGTGTTCAGTAGTGCGGCATTGCACGTATGCCACATAATCCTGTTATATGGTACTCTTAAAACTAAATCGGATAAAACGATAGAAAAATAGTAAATATATATATATGTCGAATATTGTGTTTTTATCTAAATAGTCTTCCTATATCATTTGTGTTTCGAATGCATAGAGTAATGAGAATGCCCTATGATGACATTTCCCACCAAAGTTTTGATCTTATCATACATTCATATTCTGATATATGTGTGTCTGTGAAATTAAATATTTGTATTTATCTCATATTCATTTTGAGATTTATGTAAGATTGTTTAATGTTATATTCTTGAATCATGCGAAA
>NW_021850942.1:16693-21712 GCF_003651465.1 Formica exsecta
TATATATATATATCTTTTGTACAGTTTGTAATTGAATAAATTTAAAACAATGTTGATAAATGTATGAGTAATTTTATTCTTAGAGACAAATAATATAACAAAATACGGAAATTGCCGATATCTGAAATCTTAATTTAATATCTAATTGTGTGATCTGAGAGAATGAGAATTTAATTTAATTCTAATTTTATTTTAATAATTATTTTTTTGTCATGTGGTAACAAATTAAAAAATCAAACAGTGATAATCAATGTTGAGCTAAACTGTGAACATGTGCATTATTTGAAAACTCTTTTGCCACAATTAATAAAAATATATATTTACTATACTACATAAAACACATTGGCACAAGTTTTTTGACTGACCGATTATTCCATTAAAAAAATGTATAATTTAACACATTTAATATAAGTATTAATAATAAATTTCTTAGGTATTGGAGAAATTTTTACATTTTCATAAAAATCAGGACTATAAATGGCGCGCATTGTTGTGCTATTTTGAGCGAATTTAACAGGGATAATACGAAAATACCATGGGAACTATCACTGTAAGTAGCACGCGTTCCCATCTATATATAAACATAAAGGTATATACGCGCGTTTCAATTCACGAATATATATTACAGTTATACAAAAACGCTGTGATCAAAGAAATAGTATAGATTTACAAAGGAGGACGAGAGAGACATGTGGACCAACGAGCGGCCGAAGTGTGTCAAAGAAAGAATCATCTTCTCTCTTTTCATTTCGCCTCTCCCACCGCTCCATTATCGCACGGCGAATCTTTTGCTCAGCCACGTGGACGAAGAGTACCTGCTATACCGTTTCCTCTTCTGGAGGGGACATGCTATCACACGGGCAAGTGAAACAGCCCTGACATTGCGCACGCGGGCGCGCGCTGTTGATATCCCGCTTGCGAGGCTGGTATCGATCGCGCCTGTTTTCCCAAGACATAGCAGTGTCGCATCGACGATCATCGGGGCATGAACCGATCAACCACGACCTTTGTCTCCCCGTGCGCTTTCGTCGTACTTTCTCTTCTCTTGACCTTGCCCTTGCGGTTCTCCGAATCGCGCTTCTGCCCTTGGCGCGAGGTATCGTTTGTTGACTTTGATTATCAGCGAGGGTGAAAGAGATCTCTATAGATATTTCTTCGATAAAGGAAGTTTATCATTCATGGGACATCGGCGGGACGATCGGAACTGAAAGAGTCAATTGCCAACAAGATACAGGTGAGAAAGTGAGAAAGTATCGTGAGAGCTATCGCGCCGCGCATTGGAGTATGAAACTGTCGGAGAAAGCTGCATCGCAATGTAATTTTTATCTTAACGTTAAACAATTGTCCATTGGATTAATTACATTGGCACGCGCGCAGAAAGCATTTGATCTCTTATTTTTTATCACAGTTAAATTAAAAACATATCTAATAGTAATAATTTTATTAACATTTATTTGCAAAATTTAGATTATTGCGTAGAATAAATTATAGTTTGTGTATACATATATTTCTTACATAACTCTCAATTTAAAAAGCTGAAGAGATTTATAAGCGCGATAGCTCTTTTTAAGACATTATTAATATAGAATAATATTATCTCTTTGTGCTATATTGCACGCTTTTTTTAAATCAATGATTAAAAAAAAAAAGAAATTAAATTCAATTGTGGTATCTATTGACTTCTCCATCGTTTTCTTCGCTGAACGCGAGCAATTTTCGAAATATTTATTGAACGTATTTGCTAGGATTATATATAGAACAGCGTTGTATTTTAATGAGAAAGTTTCAACAAAGAATTCGTTTCGATTTTGTAACAAAGTCAACAGAATAAAATTGTAATATTGTATGATAATTACTGCATTGTATGATAAAAGTCAATTGTCTTTGTGCTCATCATGGTATCTGAATGATGAGTCACCCTCTATCGAATTTTCGTTTTCGTGATAAGAGGTGTTCGCTTTAAAAATAATGCATAATAAAAGCCAGTTGGTAATAAAGAGGAACGATAAATGCTTGACAATGTAAATTCTTGAATGTACAAAAAAATCAATAAGTTTCCAGTACAAATATGTATATAATATTTTTTCATAAATTATAAAATATTGTATAATCGCGTTTATCTTTATTATAAATATTCCAAAAATATATAATTAAAGTTAGTGAAATATTTAACAAGAAGAGTTCGTAACTAATTATTTAAACAATTATAAATATTTCATGAATAATTAATCGTTTGAACAATCTTGGAAATGGCATGGAAAACACATTTGCAAAAATGACTTATGCAAGAATTCATGTTGAAGATTTATCGAAATAGATTAGATACGTCGAAAGTAAAACCAACAAAATTTGTGAAAAAGTATAAGAAATTTGTGAAAAAATATAAGAAATAATGATAAAGTGAAATGTGGTATGCACCAATAGGATAACGAATTGTATCGGCTGACAATATGACCCGAGGTCACGATATCCATAAACTGACAATGACTGGCAAGCTCTGTTAGTCGATATATGGCAATCATAGTGATAGTCGCTCATTATTTGAATTCATACAAATCTTTTAATCTAACGTTCGTGAAAATTTCAATTCGATCAAGCCATTGTGTATAAAATAAATTAATTACTAGAGATTATATATTATATTTTTTTATTATATTCGGCTAATTAATTTGCTCGATTAAATAAAATAAATAAATAAAATTGATTAAATCAACTCTATTAATATTGTTGCATGTATTATAGAATGGCGTTAATCTGGTGGGAGAAGATATTTCTGGTCATAATAGCGGTCGTCAGTTTGAGGATCTTTATAAAAATCGGGATTCTGGTGTGGAAGAAATTAGTCGCCCCGAGTCTCGGACTTGGAATCGACATACGAACGCAAGGAAGATGGGCTGTGGTTACAGGTGCAACAGATGGACTCGGAAAGGCGTTCGCCAAGGCATTTGCCGAAAAGGGTTTGGATATCGTCCTGATATCGCGATCTATGTCGAAGCTAAAGGATGTAGCCGCTGAGATCGAGCGAGAATACCGAGTGGAGACCCGCGTAATAGAAGCCGATTTAACGGAGGGTCAGGTGGTCTATGCAGAGATTGCCAAAGTGACACAGGATTTAGAGGTATATATATAATGAAACTAATATAATTTTACAAATATTTTACGAGGAATGTTTAGCAGAGAAAAGTATAGGCAGATAAAGAAAGATAAAAAAAGAAATTCACTTCTTTTAAATGTAAAAAAGCAAAGAAAAGTGTTTCGTCTCTTAAAAAAAGATATTTAAAAAAAAAGATAACGCGAAGGAGAATAATCACAGAAGATATGTTTCACCAGGTGGGTGTTCTCGTTAATAACGCTGGCGCGAGCTACGATCACCCCGAGCTATTTACAAACGTGTCAGAGGAAGTGCTTGCGAAAATATTGCAACTCAATGTAGCCGGTGTGACCGGGGTTGCGAGAGCGGTGTTGCCCGGCATGATGGAGCGACGGAAAGGAGTCCTTATCAATGTCAGTTCGACGGCCGCGGCTATACCGAGCCCTTATCTAGCTGTCTATGCCGCCAGCAAAGCATACATTGATAAACTCAGCGCCGACTTAGCTACAGAAGCAGCACCGAGAGGCGTTACAGTCCAGTGCATTCTTCCTGGTCCAGTAGCCACGAAGATGTCAAAGATCAAGTAAAAATCATTCTTTTAGTGATTCGTAGAGAGAATTTTATTTTGCATTTGATTCTCGTGATATCCAATATATATTTTTCATATTTTTTCTTCTCCCCAGGAGACCAACTTGGATGGCGCCTACGCCGGAAAAATTTGTAGAGGCGACATTAAGAACGGTCGGCATTGAATCGCGCACGACCGGATATCCGCCACATTCTCTAATTATCGGAGTTATAAACACGCTACGTTTCACGTGTGAGACGGGCGCAGTATGGTTAGTAACGAAAACGATGCTTAATATAAGGGGACGCGCTCTACGCAAAAAGACGAAGAGCCAAGAAGATGCGCAAGGAGATATTCTCACTAACAATAAGATGAGTTGATTTGCTGATGAGACAATGCAGCGCATTATTTTGTTGATTGTTCTTAAGCTGTTTCCAATTATTTTTTTGTTTTGTGTTAAGCTATATCGAAATATTTTTATATCTTAATTAATTTTTTTTTTTAACATCCTAGCTTGCCATTTCTCGTTATAATAAGGTTCTATAACTTTGATTATATGAATGAAAAAAATAAAGAAAGGTAAAAATGTATTGCAGGCGTCAACATAAAATGTGTTGACTTTTTTCTTTTAAAAAATTATTACAAAAATTTATTATAAATAATATACGTATATAGGTAAATTTTTCTTTAAAGAAAAATATGTACAATATCTTTATACATATATGATAAGGCTAACTAAGAATAATTGTATTCTTATGTTAAATTCGTGATTACTGTATTTTTTGAAAGAACACTAATAGATTTTATATGTTATATCTGTATACCGCAAAAATTAATAAACAAATGCTAAACCAATCTGAATTTTATGTACTTATTATTAATATGTACACATGGGGACAAAAATTTAACACAATTTAAAGTACCCATCAGAAATTTAACATATTGGGACATATTATAAGAAATGCATCTATGCACAAATTTATGTTAAGGCATTCCTGTCCCCGTGTATATAATGCTATCACAAAGTTTACATTTATTAATATTATTTTGTATTATACAAAATTGCTGTTCCCAATTAGCTTCTCTTCCGGCATCACTTTGATAAACTTTATTATGTTGAACCATTATTATGATTCTAAAATTTTTTGTACTATAAGCTTGATAAATTTTATTACAAATGCAGCATTTTGCTTCATAATCGATGCCTTCTAATTTGAAATATTCCCATCCCCAGTCACAGGTTCTCTTTGACATGAAGTTCATTTTGTATCACAGATCGTGTGTTACTAAATATAAGAAAAAAACTATTTCGACAAATATACATAAAAGATAAAAGAGAAAGGTCATGGAAAAACATATG